>NC_081552.1:265728025-266028025 GCF_963082655.1 Stomoxys calcitrans | reverse complement strand
AATCCGGTGAAAATTGCATACCTTATGTTCCATAGCAGTTAAATCGAAATATATTCCGATTTGGACCAAATACTAATACGTATATTAGCTATATCTAAAAATAAACCGATGTGAACCATATACGATACGGATGTCGGAAAGCCTAACATTAGTCACTGTGTCAAATTTCAGTGAAATGGGATTATAAATGCGCCTTTTATGGGGCCAAGACTTCAAATCGAGATATCGGTCTGTACGGCAGCTATATCCAAATCTGGACCGATTTGGGCCAAGTTGCAGAAACATGTGGAAGAGGCTAACACAAAGCACTGTCCCATATTTCGGCGAAATCGGACAATAAAAGCGCCTTTTAAGGGCCCAAAACCTTTAATCGGGAAATCGGTCTATATGACAGCTTTGTTCAAACCTGTACCGATCTGGGCCAAATTGAAGAAGGACATCGAAGAGCCTAACTAAACCCACCGTCTCAAATTTCAGCGACATCGGACAATAAATGCGCCTTTTATGGCCCCAAAACCTAAAACCGAGTGATTTGTCTATATGGCAGCTATATCCAAATCTGGACCGATTTGTGCAATATTGCAGATGTATGTCAAGAGGCTTAACGTAACTCACAGTCCCAAATTTCGACGACATCGGACAATAAATGCGTTTTTTATGGGCCCAAAACCTTAAATCGAGAGATCGGTCTATTTGGCAGCTATATCCAAATCTGGACCGATCTGAGCCAAATGGATGAAAAATGTCGAAGGGCCTGATACAACTCACTGTCCCAAATTTCGGCGAGATCAGACAAAAAATGCGCCTTTTATGGGCCCAAAACCTTAAATCGAGAGATCGGCCTATATGATGGCTATTTCATTCAAATTTGAACCGATCTGTGCGATATTGCAGAAGTATGTCAAAGGGCTTAACTTAACTCACTGTCCCAAATTTCGGCGCCATCGGACAATAAATGCGCTTTTTATGGGCCCAAAACCATAAATCGAGAAATTGGTCAATATGGCAGCTATATCCAAATCTGAACCGAACAGAGCCAAATTGTAGAAAGATGTCGAAGGGCCTAACAAAATTTACTGTCCCAAATTTCAGCAAAATCGGATAATAAATGTGGCTTTTATAGGCCTAAGACCCGAAATCGGCGTATCGGTCTATATGGGGTCTATATCAAGATATAGGCTGATATATCCCATCTTCGAACTATTACATCTTCGAACAATACAAAGTTTCAGCTCAATATCTCTTTTTTTAAAGACTGTGTGATTTCAACAGACAGACGGACGGACATGTCTAGATGGTCTTAGATTTTTACACTGATCAAGAATATATATACTTTATGGGGGTCGGAAAGGGATATTTTAATGTGTTGCAAACGGAATGACAAAATGAATATTCCCCCATCCTTCGGTGGTGGGTTTAAAAAATTAATATGGTCAGATCCAACGATATCTGCCACCAGATATAATTGGACCACATTATATCTAATCAGATACAATTTTTAACTCAAATTGATTTGGAATTTTCAACTTTTTTTTAACCCATTTCAGATGAGCAACGTGATTTACGCACCTTTGTTGGAGATCTATGCGAACCAGAGTCGGTCGTAGATGCATTCAAGGGTGCTGACAGTGTGTTCCACTGTGCTGGAATGATGAGTTTACAATTTCCCCCAAATTATGGCAAACTTAATCGCAATAATATTGAAGGTAAGAGCATCGACTTAAATGGAGCGTCAGTTCAATTGCTTACCCCTATTCCGATTGTTTTAGGCACCCAATCGGTGGTGGATCTTTGTGTTAAACACAATGTAAAGCATCTCGTTTACACCAGTTGTGGTTCGGTGTGTTTTGTGCCATTCAAGGGAACCCACACGGCAGTCATCATCAATCAAACGGAAACAAAAGCCCCCACACCGGTGTACAAGGATCAGGACCATATGGAATTTGATCGACAATTCATTTTACGCGGTTATTCCTCATCCAAGTTGAGGGCCGAGCAAATTGTTTTAGCCGCCCATGGAAGGGCTCTTAGCAATGGCAACGGCACACTGGTGACTACCGCTATACGTCCTCCCTTGACCTACGGTGAGGGTGACAACTTCTTTGTCACCGATATGTTAAAATACCTGAGTAGTCACTCATTTGTGTATCCTCGCATAGCTGGTGTTGGTGGCAAGCAGCAGTTATGCTATGCCGGTATGATAGCTGTTTAGCTAAGTGTAAGGCCTTTACTAATTATTTTTCTTATTCTTCTTCAAAAGGAAACGTTGCCTGGGGTCATATATGTGCCTATAAATCTTTGAAATCTGCTCCCAGAGCTATTGGCGGTCTACCTGTTTTTATTACCGATGAGACCTCGATTGCCGATACCTCCAGATTTCTGCAGAAAATCGGCGCCTCAAGCGAGAAATTCAAGGTCCGTCAATCGTCATGGTACATTCCACGAGCTATCTTTCAATTCTTTGCCATGCTGCTGGAACTGTTGATCATTGTTTTGGAGCCGGTGAAGAAAATCACTATGAAGTATTCCCTTCGCGCTCTCTGTGCGTATGCATCCTCCATGATTTTCTTCAATCGCCTTAGGGCAGCCATTCATATTGACTATGTGCCGCTGATCGAGGAGCAAACAGCCATTAAGAAGAGTGTCCAATGGTACATCAAGTGGTATGAGCAAAATATACCTCAACGAAACGGGGGTGGGGCCAAACGCAAAAATCATTAGCCACTGATCGAGCAGAGGGACATTATAGATCTAAGCTAGATTAAGTTGTAGTTATGGCCAAATGTTATCATTGGTGTTTGTTTTGTTATACCAAACTTTGTTTATTGCCGACATAATAAAATCATTCGTGACTCTGTCTCTCATTATCACTATGGATGGAAACTCCTTCAAATAATGCCTTTTAGGTCTCTGAGTGCTATTCATTGCAAACAGGCCGATACTTGGCTTGGCATTGCAAGCTTGGCTAACGTTTTGCGAAAACAGCAAAACAGCAGGTCGAACAATATAACAAAAGGAGGATCTGAACATATGCTACACCTGGAAGGATACCACTTTGTCAACAGAGAGCCAGACGGCTTAAAATGTTGTGATGATCAAGAATAATGCGAGTACATACTTTGTGGACGCCATACCAATGTTATAAGACGGAATGACAATGCTAGCATGTATGCAGGGTGTATATAAAGGGTGATTTGTTAGCTATTATCTCTTTGGCAACACTGGTTAAAACGGCTCACCCACGTTTCGTGTTTCGTTTTACTGTCAAACATCCTCAGTTTGGTCTGCAATTTAACTATGAATCGTCTTACAAACGAACAATGCTTACAAATTATTGAATTTTAATATCAAAATGCGTGCTCTGTTAAGATAGTTCATCGCGCGTTTCTTCCATTTTACGACCAAGCTCATTTTTGGCTTAATGGGTACGTAAATAAGCAGAATTGTCGATTTTGTAGTGAAGATCAGCCAGGAGTATTGCTAGAACTGCCAAAGCATCTAGAAAAAGTCATAGTTTGGTGTGGTTTACGGGCTGGTGGCATCATTGGACCGTACTTCTTCGAAGATGATGCGAATCGTAACGTAACTGTCGTAATGGTAAGCACTATCGTGAGATGATATCCAACTTTTTATACCCACCACCGAAGGATGGGGGTATACTCATTTTGTCATTCCGTTTGCAACACATCGAAATATCCATTTCCGACCCTATAAAGTATATTTAGTCTTGATCAGCGTAAAAATTTAAGACATGTCCCCGTCCGTCTGTTTGTTGAAATCACGCTACAGTCTTTAAAAATTGAGATATTGAGCTCAAATTTTGAACAGATTCTTTTTTTGTCCATGAACAGGTAAAGTTCGAAGATGGGCTATATCGGACTATATCTTGATATGGCCCCCCATATAGACCGATACGCCAATTTAGGGTCTTAGGCCTGTAAAAGCCACATTTATTATCCGATTTTGCTTAAATTTGGGGCAGCAAAATGTGTTAGGCCCTTCGACATACTTCGTCAATTTGGCCCAGATCGGGTCAGATTAGGATATAGCTGCCATATAAGATCGATCACTCGATTTAAGGTTTTGGGACCATAAAAGGCGCTTTTATTTTCCGATGTCGACGAAATTTAAGACAGTGGGTTAAATTAAGCCCCTCGACACACTTTTGCAATATGGCCCAGATCGGTTCAGATTAGGATATAGCTGCCATATAGACCGATCCTCCGATTTAAGGTCTTAGGCCCATAAAAGCCACATTTATTATCCGATTTGGCTGAAATTTGGAACAATGAGTTAAGTTAGGCCCTTCGACATCCTTCGTCAATTCGGCTCAGATTGGTCCAGATTAGGATATAGCTGCCATATAGACCGATCGTCCGAGTTAGGGTCTTAGGCCCATAAAAGCCACATATACTATCCGATTTTGTTGAAATTTGAGACAATGAGATGTCTCAGGCCCACCGACATCCTTCGTTAATTTGGCCTAGATCTGTCCAGATGTGGATGTAGCTGCCATATAGACCGATCCTCCGATTTAGGGTCTTAGGCCCATAAAAGCCACATTTGTTATCCGATTTGGCTGAAATTTGGAACAGTGAGTTAAGTTAGGCCCTTCGACATCCTTTGTCAATTCGGCCCAGATCGGTCCAGATTAGGATATAGCTGCCATATAGACCGATCCTCCGAGTTAGGGTCTTAGGCCCATAAAATTCACATATACTATCCGATTTTGTTGAAATTTGAGACAATGAGATGTCTGAGGCCCTCCGACATCCTTCGTTAATTTGGCCCAGATCGGTTCAGATTAGGATATAGCTGGCATATAGACCGATCCTCCGATTTAGGGTCTTAGACCCATAAAAGGCACATTAAATTTCCGATTTGGCTGGAATTTGAAACAGTGAGTTGTGTTAAGCCCTTCGACATATTTCTTCAATTTGGCCCCGATCGGTTAAAATTTAATATAGCTTCCATATAGACCGATCTCTCGATTTAGGGTTTTAGGCACATATACTATCCGATTTTGTTGAAATTTGAGACAATGAGATGTCTCAGGCCCTCCGACATCTTTCTGCAATTTGCCCTTGATCTGTCCAGATGTGGATATAGCTGCCATATAGACCGATCCTCCGATTTAGGGTCTTAGGCCCATAAAAGCCAGATTTATTGTCTGATGTCGCCGAAATTTGGGGCAGTGAGTTTTGTTGGGACCTTCGACCTCCTTCTTCAATTTGGCCCAGATCGGATCATGTTTGGTTATAGCTGCCATATAGACCGATATCTCGATTTAAGGTTGTGGTCCCATAAAAGGCGCATTTATTGTCCGACGTCGCCGAAATTTGGGACAGTGAGTTGTGTAAGGCCCTTCGATATCCCTTGTTAATTTGGCTCAGATCGGTCCAGATTTGGTTATAGCTGCCATATAGACCGATCGGCCGATTTAGAATCATAGGCCCTTAAAAGCAACACTTATGGTCCGATGTCGCCGAAATTCGGGAAAGTGAGATGTCTCAGACCCTTTGACATCCTTCATTAATTTTGCCTAGATCGGTTCAGATTTGGATATAGCTGCCATATAGACCGTTCGCCGATTTAAGGTTTTGAGCCCATAAAAGGCGCATTTATTGGTCGATGTCACTAAAATTTGAGACAGTGAGTTTAGTCAGGCTCTTCGACGTCCTTCTTCAATTTGGCCCAGATCGGTCCATATTTGGATACAGCTGCTATATAGACCGATCTCTGGATTTAAGGTTTTGAGCCCATAAATGGCGCATTTATTGTCCGATTTCGCCGAAACTCGGAACAGTGCGTTGTGTTAGGCTCTTTGACGTTTTTCTGCAACTTGGTTCAGATCGGTTCAGGTTTGGTTATAGCTGCCATATAGACCGATCTCTCGATTTAAAGTTTTGGCCCCATAAAAAGCGCATTTTTAATCCGATTTCACTGAAGTTTAACACAGTGACTTATGTTAGGCTTTTCGACATTCTTATCGTATATAGTTCTGATCGGTTTATTTTTAGATAGAGCCCACCCGAGGTGGTGGGTATCCAAAGTTCGGCCCGGCGGAACTTAACTCCTTTTTACTTGTTTTTGTTCAAAATGCAAGAGCTTGACTAGCATGACATGTGGTTTCAACAAGTCGGTGCCACATGCCACACAGCACGCTTAACAATGGACTTATTGAGAGGCGAGTTCGGTGAACATTTTATTTCACGTTCGGGACCGGTTAATTGGCTGCCTAGATCGTGCGGCTTAACGCCTTTAGACTATTTTTTGTGAGCCCATGTTAAAGCTCACGTGAATACAGACAAACCCACTTCAATTGACCCATTAGAAGACAACATTGAAGCCTTTATTGGTGAGATACCGGCCGAGTTTCCGCATAGGTCAAAGTATCCGACAGGCCACTCAAGAATATTATTTCCTACCAAAATTTAAGAAAAATCCTATGAAACCAGACCAAAACCTACCAAATGTTTTACAAACCAAAAATGTGGTATAGTGTGTAGTTTGAGCCACCGCCGATCAGTTGGCCATTTTGACATTCCGTCCCTCTGTTTTTTTCTCAGCCTTAAATTCAAAAATGGCCTATATCTTAATATAAAACCCATTATACTGATCTCCCCATGAGAGATCTTCAGTTCATAAAGTCATAATTCTGCCCCAATTTCAATGAACAATCGTGACGAGTTTGGATAAAGCAATCGCCCAATTTAAGTGTATGAGCCCAGATAGACGCTTTTACTACTCATTTTCGTCATTAGACTGAGTTTAAAGGCTGCTGCAGCTGCCATATATGCCTGTTTCCTGACTGAAGGAATTGAACGCGCATTTCCTACCCAGATTTACGAACTCTAGAAGAGATCCCTTAACTCTCGTACCTGTTATAGTGTTATAGTCTTTCAACTTACGCCCTTTTTTTTCTAAAATTTGAAGCAGTGAGACCCCTTGTAACAGTAACATCCATGGTTTTCTGCACTCCCAACGAATACACAGAAACGACATGAGGTGAATTAGTTTTGAGTTATTCTCGTCGATTTGTTCTGTAATTAACTTGGTATTTACGTATATTTAAGTTGAAAAAATCTACCAAAAATTTAGATCAGCCTACCAATCTACCAAGAGGATAAAAACCTACCACTTTTGGTAGGAACCTACCAAAAATGGCAACACTGATCATCACACTGAATGTCTTTTCATCCATTCTCTTCCAACTCAAACCTTACCATTTCGCAGCAGATTAGAAAGAAATGTAACGTTTTTGTTTTTTGTTTTGAACAATGTTCATGTTTTATTTAGTTTTCTTTATTTGCATCAAAGTTGTTTGGTTTTCATTTCATTTCATTATTTTTTCATCCTTATAATTATGGTTTTTTCCTTTTTATTTATATTTTCAAATAACTGTTCGGTTTTTGCTCATGGTTTTCTTTAAAATCGTCTCATGTTTTGGTTTTTAATTTTATTTATTTATTTATATATATATATATATTTATATTATATAATTAACTTAAACTGTGTTTGACATTCTGTTGTTGTTGTTGTTGTGGTATTTATATAACTTATAACTCAATACATACAAATGTATATATAATGTTGTAATAATAGCAATAATAATAATAATAATAATAATCGTATTATATAATTATAATATATATATGTGTATATATATTGAATTTAATAATTTAATTCTCAATGCCTTACAACATTGAATTTTTACGACATCATTACGACAGAGTCATAGTTCTTCCGGTGCTACCGGAACTTTGTATAGCAAAGTTTACGCTGTTGGTTGCCGAATTGTGAGCTCTGTCTTGACCATGCTTGCTGACAAGAACATGATGCGTATATCGTTTTTATATCGAAATGAGTATACAATCTGAGAATTTCCAACGAGAAGTGGAATTTTCAATGCTTGTTTTTCCCTTTCCATGATTAAGAAAAACAAAACATTTATTAACTTAAAAAATAAACAATAATGTAACAGAGTTGGTTTACGTTTCTTTTTTTGTTGGTTTTGTAAGGTTATGGTGTTTTGCTTTTATTTCAAGAGTTTACAATTTAAATTTAATTTAGTTTTTATTTTAAATATTTAATTGCTTTTTGGGGTTTTTTTTTTGTAATCAATGATTTCATTTTTTTGGATTTTTGGTTTTTGTCTTTGTCTTCATGCATTCATTCTTAATATAAATATTTTGTTTTTATTCATGTATATATTTTTTTGTTTTTTTTTTTTTGAATTTTTGTCTTTTGCTGAAAATTGAATTTATACAAATATTGGGATTTTTGTAGTTTTTTGTTTTTTTTTTGCTTATTGTGGTTGTCAAAAAATGGTTTTGTGTGTTTTTTTTTTTGAGGGGGAGGAATTTTGCTTTGGTTTTATTAAATGTTGGGTTTTCCTATGCTGATGTTGCAGATGTAGTTGTTATTGTTGTTATTAAAAATGTCCAGTTTTGTTTTTTCTTTCTTCAGTGTTTTTTTTTTTAATAGTACATCATTTTGCTTTTTTCAATTTATTGATATCTTTTACAAAAAAGTTTGGATGTTGTTTTCTCTTTAAATTCTTTTGGATTTGGTTTTTGTTAATATTTCTTTAATAGATTTATTTTCGGTTTTTGTCTTTATTTAATTTATGCATGTATGTATATATGTATAATCCTTAAATTGGTTTTCCTTGTATGTCTGTTGTATCTGTAGTTTTACTGGTTTTGTTAGTTTGGTTTTTTTTTTGATGTTGGTTTTTGTTTCTGTTCTGATTTTTGAAGTATATAAAACTATAATTAGTTTTTTTTTTATTTTAATTATTAGTTGTTCTTTTTTTTATTGGGAGGGGGGTTTACAATTGCTGTTGATATTTACACACAATTTGAATTGAATTGATTTTTCATATGCCTGATATGGAAATTGAGGCAAATGTAATAGGATTGGATGAAGAGTAAAAAATTTGGCAAGTCCAAACCGCTATGGGCTGAAATAACAACTCAAGGCATCAAGAGCCGATGAGTTAGCAGCACGAGGACCGATGACACGCTGATAAAGCATATACCTCACTCCAGTGTAAAAGAAGAGAGATAAGCTTCTTGTCATCGTATAACAGATTAAATAGTGAAGAGCCACTCATAGCCTTTCAAAATCAACCAAGTTTTCAGACTAGGACACGCCCACACTATGCACACTATTCACAAAACAAAACTCAAAGTAATAGCCCATGCCAAAGATGTGGAAGTCATGAGTAGATCAAAGAAACCTTGGGTAAAATTGGCAAACAATCTCTAATACTGTATGTGGTACTTTACGGATTCAAAACCAAGTTGTGAGCGTCAACGTTCATAACACGTCAACTAAATACAAACGAATGGTGAGAGATAAGCTCGCGAAAAATTGGCATGATGATAACCATAACTTTGTTGGGGGCATAAACTAAACTTTGACATCAAAAGTATATTGTTTGCAAACAGAGGCTTCTTTGCAAAAAGGAAACAAGTAAAAAGGCGTTAAGTTCGGCCGGGCAGAACTTAGGATAGCCTCCACCTCGGGTATGTAGGTTAATAACCTTCAAAATTCGTTGAAAAATGCATACCCCATAGCAGCTATAACGAAATATGCTCCGATTTGGACCAAATACTAATAAGTACAAGTCATTGTTCAAGTATGACAAAATATTGAACTTTTTAGTAGCTATATCTAAAAATAAACTGATCTGAACCATTTACTTAACGGATGTCGAAAAGCCTAGCATAAGTTACTCTACCATATTTCAGTGAAACAGATTAGAAATGGGCCTTTCATGGGCCCAAGACTTTAATTCGAAATATCGGTCTTTATGGCAGCTATATTCAAATCTGGACCGATTTGGGTCAAATTGCAGAAAGATGTCGAAGGGCCTAAAACAACTCACTGTCCGAAATTTCGGCGAAATCGGACAATAAATGCGCCTTTTGTGGGCTCAAACCTTATATGGAGAGATCGGTATATATGTGAGCTATATCCAAGTGTGGACCGATCTAAGCCAAATTGAAGATGGATGTCGAAGGGCCCAACATAACTCACTGTCCCAAATTTCGGAGACATCGAACAATAAGTGCGCCTTTTATGGGCCCAAAGCCTTAAATCGAGAGAACAGTATATGTGGCAGCTATATCCAAATCTGGACCGATCTGGACCAAATTGGAGAAGGATGTCGAAGTGAGTAACACAACTCACTGTCCGAAATGTTGGCAAAATCGGACAATAAATGCGCCTTTTATGGGCGCAAGACTTAAATCAAGAGATCGGTTTATATGGCAGCTATATCCATATCTGGACCGATCTGGGTAATATTGAAGAAGTATGTCGAGGGGCTTAACCTAACTCAGTGTCCCAAATTTCGTCGATATCGAACAATAAGTGCGCCTTTTATGGGCCCAAAGCCTTAAATCGAGAGATCGGTCTATATGGCAGCTATATCCAAATCTGGACCGATCTGGGCCAAATTAAAAAAGGATGTCGAAGGTACTAACACAACTCACTGTCCCAAATTTCAGCAAAATCGGATAATAAATGCGCCTTTTATGGGCACAAGACCTTAAATCGAGAGATCGGTCTATATGGCAGCTATATTCAAATCTAGCCCGATCTAAGCCAAATTGACGAAGGATGTCAAAGGGCTTAACACAACTCACTGTCCTAAATTTCAGCGTAATCGGATAATAAATGTGGCTTTTATGAGCCTAAGACCCTAAATCGGAGGATTGTCTATATGGCACCTATATGAAGATATAGTCCGATATAGCCCATCTTCGGACTTAACCTGATTATGGACAAAAATATAATCTGTGCAAAATTTCAGCTTGATAGCTCCATTTTTAAAGACTGTTTATCGTTTATTTTTTTAGCTTAATCTTAATCTTAGCGATATCGGCCTAAAGCCTAGTACTGAGTTAAAATTTTGAACCGCACAACCGTCAAAACGCACTATAAAACATGGTGGTGAAGATAATGCAACGTCTATGTGTCAGAGTTATTGCCTCTGCAAGGGGAAGCAATAGCTTTTGGTTATCTGTGAAAAGAATTGGGGCATTTCATATCGCAACTCTCTTCAGAGATGACCAAATACTCACTGACCCGGTTGATAAGGCTAACCTCCCGCTACGGGACACAGGCCGGAACATTGAGGTCCGATTTGTGTGGTGTTCATTGCTGTCACGGCGAGCTGCGGGGGGCGTCCACTGGTAGCGGATATAGTAGTAGCTGCAACGGTAGACGCGGACAATCAGCGGTATCGAGCGAAGAGTCTCAGTGAGAGGTCTTGTACCAATACTGACTGCTTATGATGTTCGAAATGACAAAGCGGATTAATGGCGCCTTTTAACAACCAATGGCCACCCTTTTCCCGGGGCGATCGGTCCGCCATCGGAGTAGCTGCAACGGTAGTCGCGGATAATCAGCGGAGAGTCTCAGTGAGAGGTCTTGTACCAATACTGAGTGCTTATGATGCTCGATATGACAAGGCGGGTTAATGGCGCCTTTAAATAACCCATGGCCACCCTATTCCCGCGGCGATCGGTCTGCCATCGGAGTAACTGCAACGGTAATCGCGGACAATCAGCAGTATCGAGCGGAGAGTCTCAGTGAGAGCTCTTGCACAAATACTGAGTGCTTATGATGCTCGATATGACAAGGCGGGTTAATGGCGCCTTTAAATAACCCACCCTATTCTCGCGGCGATTGGTCTGCCATCGGAGTAACTGCAACGGTAGTCGCGGACAATCAGCGGTATCGAGCGGAGAGTCTCAGTGTGATGCTCAATATGACAAGGCGGGTTAATGGCGTCTTTAAATAACCTATGGCCACCCTATTCCCGTGGCGATCGGTCTGCCATCGGAGTAGCTGCAGCGGAGCGGTGAGTCTCAGTGAGAGCTCTTGCACAAATACTGAGTGCTTGTGATGCTCAATATGACAAGACGGGTTAATGTTCCCGCGGCGATCGGTCTTTTGGACCGCAACTAGCTTGCTCACCCATAGGAGCTTGATGAGGATCGCCACCTCCACACGAAAATGTGGCTACAACAACGACATAAGGCTAACTTACAGGCTGAGATGTTTGCGATCAACCACTCCCGACGATCGAGTACCATGCCTCAGATGGAGTTAAAAAGGTTCTTGCGAACCTCAAGAAGTCAAGACCTAAAATCGGTTTATATAGACGGTATATTAAAACATGCACCGATTTGAACCATACTTAGCCATGGGAGGAGCCGTTGTACAAAATTTGTGCCAAATCGGATGAGAGTTGCGCTCTCTAGAGGCCCAAGAAGTCAAGACCCAAGATCGGTTTATATGGCAGCTATATCAGGTTATGGACCGATGTGGACCATACTTCGCACAGTTGTTGGAAGTGATATCAAAACACTATGTGCAAAATTTCAGTCAAATCGGACGAAAATTGCGCCCTCTATAGACTCAATAAGTCAAGACACAAGATCGGTTTATATGACAGCTATATCAGGTTATAGACCGATTTGAACCATACTTAGAACAGTTGTTGGAAGTGATACAAAAACATTATGTGCAAATTTTCAGTCAAATCGGATAAGAATTCCGCCTTTTAAAAGATCAAGAAGTCAAGACCCAAGATCGGTTTATATAGCAGTGCTTTCGACAGACAGACGGACGGACATGACTAGTTCGACTTAAAATGTCATGACGATCAAGAATTTATATACCTTATAGGGTCTTAGTCGCATATTTCGAGTTGTTACAAACAGAATGACGAAATTAGTATACCCCCATCCATGGTGGAGGGTATAAAAATGTAAATTTGCCCATGAACTTTTCATTAAGGAACCTGGCGCAAACTTCTCACTTATCAATCAGTGCAGTTCGATTCAATGTAAAGCTCAATGATAAGGGACCTCCTTTTTATAGCCTAGTCCGAATGGCGTACCGCAGAGCCACACCTCTTTGGGGAGAAGTTTTTACATGGCAAAGTAACTCACAAATATTGCCAGCATAAGGAGAGGATAACCAGCGTTGAAAAATGTATTGAGGTTCCTGCCAGGATTCGAACCCAGCCATTCAGTGTCATAGGAGGACATGCTTATCTCTGCGCTAAGGTGGCCCCTTGTGTGTATAAGAAGTTTAAACTGCATGTCATGGTTTGTATGTTTAGTGTTGTTGTTCAATTAATGATGCAATATGGTGTTGTAGAATAGTGGACGATATGTAAAATATTGACTTGTAGATCCAAAACGTAACAAGTCTACGCATTATATCCACACTGCGTTTCTCGTAAGCATCTGGAACTAAAGTGTAGGTCTTTATTAATTTTTCTGTCAATCTAAAACTTTCTTCATGGCTCTTGGGAAGGCCCCTTGGCAAAATAACATCCAATCCTAGCAAAAGTTTATCTTAAAACACCATAAGAGAACATTTTAAATATTTGGGTGCAGTTTTGGATTTTGTATTTTGGGTTTTTTTTTTTTAAGTTTTATGTTAGTGATTTGTTATATTATTTTGAATAGAATATTTTTGTGAATGTCTGTAGTCTGCTGTATGTTTTCATCAGTTGGGGGTGTCAGGGGGTCTCTTCTGTTTGCTTAGTTTAGTTTATAATCATTGCAGTTGTTGTCCGCCTGTCAATATGGTTTATATAAAACTATATATGTATGTATTTATGTATAGCTTACAATTGTAACGTATCTCTTAGATATTATATCTTTTGTTCTTTGAAAATTTAGTTTTATTTGTTGTTCTTTTTCATAGAATTTTTTATTTTTTTTTATATATTTTTTTAAGTTTTTAAGGTATATTGACTTAAGTTAAATTTTGTTTATAGTATGATTCTTATATGCTGCTTGAATTTTTTTTTGGATTTTTTTGTTGTTCTTGTTGGTTTAAGTGTAAATACAATGTTTTTGTCTTTGTCTTGTTGGTTTTTTTATTTGTATTTTAATATATGTTTGTTTGGGTTTTTTTTCTTTATTAATGTTATATTTAAAGATACTCATCACTTAATATTTAATAGAATTTCATTTCATTTTATATTTCATTATAAGTATAGTGTAAAATATAAAGATATTGTCAATATAGTGAAAGTGTTTTGCTTTTTTTTCATTTGAATTTCTTGGTTTTTTTTTTTTTTCTCATATATATTTTGGGTTTCCTTTTCATCATATTTATGCTTAGAAAAAGCTTACGCTGTAAAATCCCTTCTTAGGGGACCTTGCCACGAAATAAGTTAAAATTAAACGAGTGTGAGTTGTTTGTGTGGTTCTCTTTTGTTTTTGTAGTGAATGGTTGTGTGGTGGTGTGGTATGTGTGAGTGAGTGTGGTTTTGAAACTCTCCAAAACACTTTCACGGGATAGATAGATAGAGAGAGAGAGAGGGAGAGCGAGAGTTGATGTGAAGTTGAAGAACGAGATACAGAGGTCGTTTGTTTGTGTATGTTGAAGAAAATGGCAATGATAAGGCCTACACAGAATAGAAACGAAAAACCAGAGAGGCTGTGAGATGCATAAAGAAATAAACTTTTATCAAAATAACACAATAGCTTAAAATTATTATATAATTGTAATAATAATCATGATGTTTGTTTTTGTAATTATTTCCTTTACTACTAATATAAGTGTATAATATATTTTTATTTAAATTTGTATTTAAATATTTTTCTAAAGAAATGATATGTTGTCCAGAGAGAGAGAGAGGGAGACAGAGAGGAAGAGTAAGTAAGTGAGAATAACAGCAAAAGAATTTCAAAAACTAAATTAAAAAACAATAATTTTTTTTTTCAACTTTCAAAACTTATAAAGCCTGAATTGACTTTTCTTTTCTTTTTTTCTGGAAATTGCATTTTTCTTTATTTATTTAATTATTTTTTGTTGGTTTATAAAAAAGTAGTTTTCTCCTTTTTGTTGTTTTGGTGTATGTTGTAAGTGTATTATTATTTTAATGGTAATTTTTTCTGATTTTTTGTTTTTGGAAGGTTTATCATATCACCTTTATCATCATCATGCGTCTTCATCATTGCAATATATATTCAAATAAATTAATTTATTATTATTATTTTTTTTTTAATTTTTCTTTGTCCTCAGTTTGTGGTTATTTTCAATAGAGATACATAATCACTTGACAAAATAGATTTATTCCCAAACCAAAAGAGTAAACTGAAAAAAAACCCTATAATAATAAAAAGATTTAAAGCTTTTTTACATCATTTTTTTTTTCTTATTTTTGTTATCATACATTTATTTCTTTATTGTTAGTATTATTTGTTTTTGCTATTTGGTTTTATTTACTTTCTTCGATTTTGTATTAAAGGGAGTGGGCCTGGATTTCATAAAAATGATATCCCTGTTCTTAAGTGATCTCTTAAAAAAAAAGATGTAATGCTTGGTTTTTTTGTTGAACATTTTAAAAACGCTTCGTATTTTCATTTTAAATTTACTGCTGTTAATTGACTAAAATTGATCTTGGTTTGCTGAATTTATTATATTGTTGGTTATGTTGTTTTTTTTTTCGTTTTATTTGCTTTTCAAGTGTTAATGGTGTAAAAAGGACGCATATTTCTTTTCTTTATTGTTTTTTTCTTCCTCTTCTTCTTTTCTAGTGAATTTTCCTTTAATTGTTTAGTTTTTTTTTTTTGAAAAATGTTAAACCAATTTTGATTTTGAATTTTTGTTTTTCTTAGTTTACCAAGGAAGAACTTAACAAAATTAAGTATGAAGTTTTGCAAACATTTATTATAGGGAGTGTAAGTCAAAAACTTGAAAGTAATTGTGTTTCAAAGAAATCTGTTAATAGAAGAATGAATAGAAGTTAGTTATATTCAAACGAATTACTTTGGTGACTCAGACATAAAGCTATGCTGAAGGTTAAGAGAAAACTTAAAACAACTTAGACAACCTAAGTTCATAGTTTGTTAGCCTTCTTTTAGCACAAGTTACAAGTACACCCAACCGATATCATTGCTTTTATTCCATATTTAGTCTGCACCAGAGAACTGCATGAAACTCAAAAATTTGCCACTCAATAGCCACTTTGGCCAAAGCAATTGTCTGTTACGCATGCCACCTCAAAACAAAGTAAGCTAGAAACACACGCACCTATACAATAGAGTGAAAGATGCCTCAACTTTTCGTTAATGTGTGCATGGGTATGTGTTATTCAATTTGGTCGTCGGACCGTGTGTGTTGTTTTGCAAATAAGCACCACACAGATGAGTATCATATGAAGCCAAAGCAAGCATAGCAATGAGACATCAAGTGTTGTTGAGCGGCATAGATATACTCTGTTGTTTTTTGCACTTTTTGCTCATCAGTGGCGTACGTCTCAGTCTGTTCAAAGTTGACAGACTTACTTCCATTTTTTTTCTTTACCCAAGCCATAGCACGCAAAATAGATGCCATCTCTCATAATTTTAAATGGTAGCTGTGTGTATCTTCTATTCAGTTACGGTCAATGTGAGCTCTCGTGAGTATTGCTCAAAATGTAAAATAACGCCAGTAATCATTTTATGCTCATCAGCAAAAACACCATAGTTCAACGAGTTTCAAGGAGTATTTTATGTTTTGGTCGTTGAGATTCGTAAGCGTCAAAAACGATTGGTGGTATAAGGTGTGAGCTTACCATGTGCATTTATTTTTAAGGTGGCTTGCTGTTGTTCTCTGGTATGGGAGCAGTGCAAATATCGAGTGGTGAGTTGCACACTCACACCGGCTTATTTGAATTGTAGAGCATGTGCTACCAAATATGCAGTGGGAGTAATGATATCGTTTGAGAGGTATGTCATTAACTTATATCTTCGCTATTTGGTATACGCTGTAAGCTCCTGGCCTTATGGAACTCACACACAAAATATACCTATTCACAAAGACTTTTGCACAAGTTTCAGAAACGTAAAAGTAATAGTTCTATATATAAATATGTTCTGACTCAAAGAGTAGTGATGATGTATAGATTCTGTTTCATAGGAAATCTTGAAAAGACACACCCCACTTTAATGACTCTTTGACATTAATTTTAAAGCAGAGTATGCTTAGACAAATGTATTAAAACCCCACTGAGATTCATATACCATATAGATATAGGTATAATGAGTACTAATGCGACCAGATCCTTTAAGGTTTTAATAGAGATCAGAGAACGAATTAAGTGCCTATGTTTATTGCCTATGATTCTATTCACAAAAATATTGCATACTGCCATCACATCAGACATCATTTCAAAGCCACGATATATAGCACAATTTAAAGAGAGATAATGCGACGAAAATGCTGGTTTGTATTGCATAAGTTTTGTTAATCTCACCCAGTACTCACAAAAGCATCGAATATATAGCGAATGGTGTGAATATTCTCATTGCCTTATAAATGATCGTACAATGCTTTATATGAATATTTCATCAAATTTTTTGAGGTGTTTTTCACAAATAAACGAAAAAGAAGTGTGAAAATTTACAACTGGTTCATATTTTTTTATACCCTACACCTTAGGATGGTGGTATACTTATTTCGCCAGTCAATTTGTAACACATTGAAATATTGATCTGAAACCCAACAAAGTATATATGTCTTAATCGTCATGACATTCTAAGTCAATTAAGCCATGTCCGTCCGTTTGTCTGTCTGACTATGGAAAGCACGCACTTTATGTGGTCTTAGACGAATATTTCGAGGAGTTACAAACAGAATGACGAAATTAGTATACCTCCATCCTATGGTGGAGGGTATAAAAAGTTTACTTGTAGAAAATTTGGTTTGTGGCTAATGAATTATATATTTGAGGTTTATTGACACCGCAACTGTGTAAGTGTGATTTTACTTACGACTTGCCTCATATGCCTGCTGATCTTGGGAGCTTAAGATAAACATAGATCATTAGGATCCGCCGTAATCTGACTGGGGGCGATGAAGGTTCACTACAAAAAATTACTTCATAAATTCGTGCCATCGCAAGCTTAAGATCTTCAACATGGACGCTATGATCCTTAGAGGACATGAGGAGGCACTCTGTTGCAATTGTCATGGTAGAACTCTAACAAGTTTGGTGACCATCAAAGATACACAGCTATCGTTTTAAAGTAGGCCAACAAGGCCAATTCTCGGTTTCCCCAAGTATTGCCGGCCATCGACTTAAAGATCTTATTCTGATTTTCAAATTATCCCAGTTACTGTGGCAGAAGTTCTAGCTTATGTCACGTCAAGAAATGAGAGGTACTTAGTTGGTGTTCGGACTAGTTTTGTATTAAGTTTGGCTTGAAAAATATGGATCTTTTGGAATATATCAAGTGTAGAACTCTAACCTGTGCCACTATTTAGAAGGTCTTGAAATATGATGTTGTAAAATTTTCCGAGATTTTATTATTGACCTTTGGAATTTTATAACTTTGTCTTCTTGGTTTGGCTCGAGGTCATCGAACAATTTACAAAAACAGGTGTTGGTGTTTTATTTAATTGTTGTATTTGTAATTTTTACCAATATTTCGACTACCGCCGATGATCTTCATCAGGGTTTTGAATTTTGAAACAAAGCAATTGACTTCTCCTGTAAAGGAAATGTCAATTTTTCAAGTTTTTTTGCCCGCTACGGTGAAGATCATAAAATTTTACAATCTTGTTTGTTTCTCTTTCGAGACGAGCTCAATGATCGGAGATGTACATGGAAAAGGAAAGCCAAAGATAGCAACACACACACCAACCACTACCAATCCCAAGGCAGCCGGTTGTACGTACCGGATTGACCCGATGAAGTCCATCATCGGCAAGTGTTACCGCCTCAGTGTACAACACACTGTTACAACAACAACAACCACAACCACTATGGGACGCGTTTCCTCTTTGGTTAGAAGACTTTTCAACCATATTGGGTGTGATGGCTTCAAGGGCCGTGCATTGGTATGTTGTATTTGAATCGTATTAATAGCGAAAACGCATTTATGATACAATTATCACATCAACCACGCTCGACAACCCTGCTTATTAGCTGTACTTTTCCCAATGCATGTATTTTGGTGTAATGACAGGCATTCTTTCTGTAACAAATTACACTTCTTCCGTATTACACAGGATTTTGGTGCGTCTTTTGGAAGTTGTATTGATGGTTGTGAACGCTAAGACAAGGGCAATGGCTCTCGCTGTTAGTCCGTGTGCCCAGGTTCGAATCCTGGCTGGGTTCTGCCGAATTCTTCATTTTCAAGTTTTTTTTTGCCTGTTAGGGCGATGATCATTAAATCTTACAAATTTGTTTGTTTCTTTTTCCAGACGAGCTCAAAGATCGGAGATGCAAATGGATAAGGAAAGCCAAATAAAGCATCGATGGTTTTGTTTCAAAAATTTAAAACCCTGATGAAGATCACCGGGGAGATTTTATTTAAAATAAAACAATTATATAAAACACCAACACCTGTTTTTGTAAATTGTTCGATGACCTCGAGTCAAACCAAGAAGACAAAGTTATACAATGTTTGTAAAAACTTTTCTTTGTCTTTGGTTTTGAACATTTCTGAAAACACAACTACCCCTTAGTCCTTACACAGTGAAGTTTAAGTTGAAGTTGAAATTTTGAGTTATGTTGAAAGCGTTTTCGCCATGTTAAGAGAGTTTTTTAGTTTTTGCAACAGACAGTCATCGTATTTAGGTATAAGATTTTTGTTTGTTTTTCAAGTTTCTTGTTCTTTATCTTAGATATTAGATATATATATATATATATATATTTTTAATAATATAATTAAACTTATATGTATGTATATATATTTTTTGTTTTTCAATTTTGTGGTTTGTTGTTCATTTTGGTTTTTAGTTCTTGTATAATTGTATAATAGTTTTGTTGTTGTTGTTGTTGATTTATGTTAATAATTTATCTTCAATATAGTTGTTTTGGTTTTCATTCAATATGTATTTATTTTGTTGTTATTATAATTAATCATAATAATAATAATAATAATTTTTGTTGTTGTTTTTAATTATTGCTTTTTGAACATTCTCTTAAAAATATATATGTATTTTTTTTTGCATTTATTTTCTTTTGTTTTCATCAATATTTCATATTAAGTTATATGTATATGGATAGGGTTTGTTTTTGTTCTTCTTTTTTTATAAATTTATTTCTATATATAGATGTATATTTTTTATTTGTTTCCATTCCCACTTGAAGAAGAGGTTCCACTTAAAGTAATTTTTTTTAATATGTTTTTTTTTTTGTGTGTGTTCTGATGTTAATTTATAATAATCATAATCATATTAATAATCATTTTTAATAATAATTTATGGTTTCAATATCAAACCAGTTTTAATGCTTCTTTTTTCCTCTGCATATATAACTTATGAGGATCTGTATGAAAGATCCTTTTTTTTGGGAGGGGGGAATAGAAAACCATATTCAAAACTAAAAAAAGAAGAAGAAGCCAAAATATCGAAAAAAATTAATTTTCCTAGCTTTTGTTGTTGTGTTTTTGTTTTTTTTTATATAAAGTAACAGTGTTTTCTGGTTCTAGGATTTGACAGCATTGCGGCTTTTAAACTCTGGCACGCTTACTAACAAACCTATCAACACTTTCGTCTGAATGAGGCGATTTCTATTATGCACCAAACAAAATTTTATAGCAAACGGGCGGTTGTTGTCTGGGTTTTGCTTTATTTTTTTTCTAACTAAATCTTTGTTGTTTTTCTTTTTTATGATTTTTGGTTTGTGGTTGTCCTGCATTTGGCCAAAAAGGATTCGGTTTGAAACTACAAATCTTTTGGCTATTGTTGTTGCAACTTTTGTTTTGTTTGTTTTTGTTTTTTGAGAAAACTTCTAACTACAGAAATTATTTAGACCACTGTTGCCGCCTATGCCTTGAATTCTCTTGACGTCTTGCTGGGTTTCTGGCTTTCATTGTAAAACCTTTGCCTTCAATAAGGGTTTATTTTTTTAGTTTTTTGACTAACTAAAGCTGTTTGATTTTTTTACAAGTTGTTGTTGTGTATGTTTATATATTTGTTTGTTATATATTAATATTTTTTATTTATGTTCATATCTTTTTCCATTTGATTTCTATTTTTTTTTTTTTATTTTGTTCTGCTTTTGGTTGATAATTCGTTTATTCAGTATTGCAAAGAAATTATTTCATTATTATTTTTTATTATTTGTTCTTGTTTGGGGTATGGTTTGAAAATATTTGCAATGCTTTGGTTTTTGTTAAAATTGGTGTTTTTCAAACTATTAACATTGGTTTTGTTGTTGATTTGGTTTTTGAAGTATGCAAATATTGTTTTTCTTTTGGTTCTTTAGAATTAAAGTGGTTTTTTATTTTTATTTTCATAATTATTATTATTATTTTTAATTTTATTGGTACAAAAAAGAAAACAAAATACTTGTTTTGTGAAAAATGAAAACGCTGTGTTATTTGAAAAAATTTGGCAAAATTTCAGGAATCAAGTTAAGACTTTGTAATGTGGGTTAATTCGTACGATCGAAGTGGGGCAATTGGCTACTTGTGACCTTTTAATGGCTGAAAACAAAAAAAAAATCACTTTTGTTGCCATGCCCTAGGATATTGGTTTTTGTTTATTGAAAATTCGTTATATTAAAAGTGTAAAAAAAAATAAAATTTTTAAAATTAAGAATTTGTTTGCAAAAGATGAATCCTAGAAACAAGCTGGTATTATAAAATAATGGCCTAGAATAGGTTTAAAAATTTAGTTTTAGAAATGGTCAATTTTTATATTGTTAGCAGAATTAAGAATATCCCCTATATAAGATGTTTGGGAAGAACAACAAAACAGCTAAGAAGAAAAAGAAAACCAAAACATAATGATTATGGACGCAGACAAGGGCAACGTGATGGTTGCAAAAGAAAAGGTTGACCATGACGATCGCATGTCTAGAATAACTTGATGACCTATACACTATAGACAAAGGACCCAACTTCATCCCTTTAGAAGAAGAATAATGAAATAGTCAATGAGTTATTAGCGAACAAGATAAAAGATTTTGTTTCACGTAACCAGCACGTAGGGGATGTCCGCTATATATGCAGTGCATTGCATTGGCAATTAGGAAGGTTAAGGGTTGGAGGGGGAAAGAGGGAGAAGTGGTCATTGATATTAGTCTTAGATTTCTGAATGACAATGTCAGTGGGAAAGACATTAGCTGGAAGTCGATTTCAAATACGAATGGTAATGCATGGTCCGTTCGACTGGCCAATCGATTACAAACGGGTGTGAGTTCCTGGCAAGTCTGGTATTCCTGGTGAACATCCTAATGTCAGGGATAAGAAGACGAAGGAGCTATATAACGATAGAGTAATACAACGCTACCCACATTCCGACAATGTTCAAGGGAAGCAATACTCAAGTTGGATACCCTACTGTCCCCAATCAACACCATCGCTCTCCGTTGAATCCGGTCAAGTAGCACCAAGGATGATTGTGGAGCTCCTACCCATATATATGAGAGGCTTGTGAGACAAGAAACAGCACTACGTCGTCTGTGCGTTAAGGTCTACTCTGTTCATTCTACCGCACTCGGAAATGGCCAACAAATCCTGGGAGAGCGTCTCACCCATAATGCGCCTCCTGTCCACAATTTCTTGACTCGGAAAAAGGAGGCTGGCAGCGGATACGCCTGTGGCCCCGAGGATATACGGTCTGCCAAAAATACCCAAAGTGAGTTATCCACTACGACCGATATGCTCATCGGTTAACTCAACTGTCAGTGGCCTTTGTAAATACATTACAACAATTTTGTTAAAACTGAGAGAAGATTCGAAATACAATGTCCAAAACTCGGCTCACTTTAAGGGAGAGATTGGAAAACACTGTGATAGATTCTGACGAGATGATGATCTCCCTTGGTTTTGTGTCGTAGTTTCCGAGTATTCCTGAAGATTGTGCAATGGAAATCATTGAAAGTAATTGGACTACAATTTAAAACATCAATACACACATGACGAAGGGCCTTTCCAGAGACTATAACGGTTTTGTATACAGGACAATCGGTTTTTCATGTACAAGGATAAAATATGAATGAAAAACCAGGTTTGCCAATGGGGTCTGCAGCATTACAAGATGTGATTATTGTATATGTGTTAGATTTACTGGAAAATGCTCACCAACGGATGGGCAAAATATCGAATAAATAAACAAATCTGAAGACCTCGAGCTTGATTTCAAAAAATTTAAATAGCTAAGAAGAACTCTGAACCGAACACGAAGAGGACCGACGATCTTTCTTCACAACAACATTTACAATGTGAGCCCTAACGTTGTATCTTCCCATGGATGGAGTGCATTGCATGAGTGAATGAAACGTCAGGGATTGAAGGGGAAAAGGAGGAGAAAAACATTAGCCGGAAATAGATTTCATATGCGAACAGTTCGTATATGAAAAAAGAGTGCAGAGAGCGCAGGCTGGAGGGCTGGATGCTGGAGGGAAATAAAGGAGTTAGATTCCTTTTAGGTGTTACAAACTAATTCACTAAGTTATAATACCCTGTACCACAGTAGTGGTGTAGGGTATAAAAACTGCGCACACCTACGTGTTTACCCATGCTTTTGCCAAATCAACCACTTTGCCTTCGTACGAATTTCGTACTACGAAGGCAAACGACAAGAAAAATACTTTATCTGAAGCAAAATGTTCCCGAATACATGCATTGTACAAAGTACACTCTCTGAACTCTGAATCAATCTTTCTTTTTGCTAAAGAGCTCCTTGTTTGCATACACTTATTTCGTTGTTTTGTTATCTGTTTTACTTAGTTCTCAATTGTCTCATATAATGTTGTATTTTTAAACGAAGAGTTCAGTTCTTGAAATACTCTGTGATTGTTAGTGTGTCTTGAAAGCAGATATTAACGGTCTTGCGCAGGCCACCCACATTATGATGATGGAGGGAAACAAAGGAGTTGGAAACCCCACTGTTCCCAACCAACGACACTACTCTCTGCCCTTATATGTGAGTTGTATTTCATTTTCTGCCTAATGTAAGTGTCATAGATGTTAAGAAGATCAGAAGAGTCTAAACGCTTCAATGCTTCTTTCAATACTTTGAATGCATATTTTGACTGCATCTTTATGCCCAGAACATCAAAAACTTCTGACTGCGATATCGATATCATTGATTGGTAGAGATGATCTTCATGGCTTAGTGAATCGGCTGTACGTCTTCCATTCAATAAAATCCACTCTATACAATCGATCCCACACAGAAATTGTCACTGTCAGAGTGTTTCGTCCATAATTTGCCTATTGTCTTCCATTCCTTGAAGACTCCATCGATGATCAAATGAGTACAAATGACAGAGGTTACTATCATCTGTAAACATATTTTAATGAATATAACAAATGGTTGTCGTTATCTTTCTTTTTGTGAATATACGATTTTTAATCTAAGCATTGTATGAAAAGGGTACTCTCATTTTTCTGTTAAGTGAAAGCCTTTTTCATCAAAGTGATACGAGAAGGTATGTGGATGTAGTGTGCTGTCAACCCAAAACGATGGCAATCATCTAAGATCGGATACCATCTACAGCTGTCCGATATATACCTGGATTTAAAAGAGAAAGAAGATGGTGAAAAACCATCATGGAATTATAGGTAGCCTAGACAGCGTATAGTTCTTTTTGGAAAAAAAATCTATATTCCAAAGTATCGTAGAAATTGAATTTCTTCTTAAAAAATGAATTATTGCAATGGTAATGATATGAAAAAGTGTGTTTTTGTATATTCCTTAATTTTTTTTTATCGTATATACCAATTCTTGTTAACAATGCAAGCCTTTGAAAAATTGGTTATTAATGGCCTTGACATGGCAATTCAATTTTGTCTACAACTGAATGTTCTTTTCGTTCAAAGAATTTTTTGTTAATGAAAAAATGTTTTTCAATCAAAAGCGCAGTACAATTACCTTGTTCTATAATTTCTCGGCTTGAATTAGCATTTGAATCGCCTGTTTTTTTGTTAACCGCATAATTTTTTCTTCTGTGTTTGATTGTCGACTTTTTGTGGGACTTTCTTTTGCTAACAATTGAATAAGAATTGGCCTTCATATTTTTTTTGTGATATTTCAATGCATTTATAAAATATGTGAATTCATTTAATGATTAATGAGATTTTTCAGTAGGCAAAAAGAATGTGTCTGCAAATGTGCAAGGCTTTGTCGAAAGAAAGGGTGGCATTTTTAAATTAATATTAACAAAAAAAAGAGAACAGTAACAATAAACTCATAAAGTTTTAATAAACATTTAATGAAATTATTAATAAAGAAATTGAAGTAGTGATGCAAGTATACACACACATACGTAAAAGGCAAAAAATACTAACTAACATTAGTTTGATAAGAAAGGAAATGTTAAGAGCTGGCCTTATTATGATATAAGTCAAGCTACGTTCGGATCAGTCAAATATTTGACCCATTTGGTTTTATCATTTTTGCCCGATCTATGTCAAATTCGTATATCCTTGTTTTTGTATTCACACATCTGATATATGTTGGGCAAACATTTATGAAAAAAAGTTGGATCAAATATTTAATTCATCTGAACGTAACTTAAGCTTTACTTTTAAACAACATTAAATCATTGAAATGCATAGTTAGTCTGTTTTGCATGTTACATGTTGTGCGATATACATACAGTTCTTAAATCAATTATAGGGGAAATTGAACAATAAGCAAAACAAATATAAATAATCCAATTGCATGAATGCTCGCTCCTTTGTTGTTATTGTTGTGAATGTTCTAGTTGTTGTTGTTGCTGTTTTTGAATATTTATTTTTAAATAGCGCACTTAAAGATTTTGATTAAGTTTTGTTTGGATTCCTTTCTGTTTTTTTTCTTATTGGTTGATGTTTTTCTAAGAAGGGGGTTCCCCCCTTATACTCTTCAATGGTTGAACTGTTTATGTAAGTACAGTACCAATACTTGTATGCTTTGTGTATTTGTAGTTCATATTTACTTTTTATACATATGTAGAAACATGTGGGTATGTATGTATGTGTGTGAGTGTATATTTTTGTCATAGAAGTTGTCTTTTGTTGTTGCTGTTCTTGCAGTTGTTCTTCATATGTTCATATGTGTTTATACTATCATTATATATTATATGTATGTTTGTTTGTATGTATGTATATAAATAGTAACATATTTCCCTAACTATTTGCTAAAATCAAAAATTTCTCACACCAACGAATATAAAAAAGAAACCAAACTGAAATTTTTGTCTAAAGAAAAGACATTTTCAAAGGTTTTTTGGCTTTGAAGAATTTTATTTGCATAAAATATCAGAAAGGAAAAATGTGAATGTTGATAATTAAAATTCCATTTGTAATTCCAATTAAATGAACACGGTTGGCTTAAAAAACATTTCAATTTAGAATTGTGTTTAGTTTAGTTTATATTTATATTTGATATATGAGAAAAATAGTAAATAACACAAAAATTAGTTTTCGCTTTAAATCCCTTTTATGTATTTTAAAAAATCCGGGCAAAAATTGGATAACGTAAAAAAGTTCCTAATTGAAAGAGATAGCGCCATCTAGTGGAATCAAATGAAATAACTGCCAAAACCTCTAACTTTTAGTCACTCAATTCGTTCCCAAATTCGCTATCTACAGTTTTTGAAATTGTCCTCACCATCTGCCGGAACCTGAGACTAAACGAAGACAAATAGATTAACTGCCAAAACCTCTAACTTTTAGTCACTCAATTCGAAATTCATTGAAATCAACTGATTTAACACAGAACAAGTAAGAGCGTGCTAAGTTCGACCGAGCTGCATCTTATATACCCTCCACCATAGGTTGCATTTGCCGAGTTCTTTTCCCGATATCTCTTTTTGGGCAAACAAAGGACAAAAGAAAAGAATTGCTATAATATTGGAGCTATATCAAGTTATGGTCCAAATCGGACCATAATTTAATTGAATATAGAAGACCATAGTAGAAGTCATTGTGAAAATTTTCAGCCAATTCAAGTAACAATTGCGCCCTTTAGGGGCTCAAGAAGTAAACTAGAGAGATCGGTTTATATGGGAGCTGTATCAAGCTATTGAACGACTCAGACCAACTAACGTACGTATGTTGAAGGTCATAAGAGAAACCTTTGTACAAAATTTCTTCCATATCGGATGAGAATTGTGCCCTCTAGAGGCTCAAGAAGTCAAGATCCAAGATTGGTTTATATGGCAGCTATACCAGATTATAAACCGATTTGCGCCATACTTAGCACAGCTGTTGGAAGTCATAACAAAACATGTTGTGCAAAATTTCAGTCAAAGCGAACGAGAATTACGCCCTCTAGGGGCTCAAGAAGTCAAGACCCAAAATCGGTTTATATTGCAGCTATAGCAGTTTATGGACCGATTTGAACCATACCTAACGCAGTTGTTGGAAGTGATAACAAAATACCACGTGATAAATTTCAGTCAAATCGGACGAGAATTACACCCTCTAGGGGCTCAAGAAGTCAAGACCCAAGATCGGTTTATATGGCAGCTATATCAAAACATGGATCGAATTGACCCATTTAAAATCCCAACCGACCTACACTAATAAAAAGTATTTGTGCAAAATTTCAAGCGGCTAGCTTTACTCCTTCGAAAGGTAGCGTGCTTTCGACAGACAGACGGACGGACAGATGGGCGGACGGACGGATAGACGGACGGACATGACTAGGTTGACTTAAAATGGCATGACGA
Organism: Stomoxys calcitrans; assembly: GCF_963082655.1. NCBI lineage: Eukaryota > Metazoa > Arthropoda > Insecta > Diptera > Muscidae > Stomoxys > Stomoxys calcitrans. The sequence continues at coordinate 266,000,376 of NC_081552.1, read as the reverse complement.
TCAAGAATATATATACTTTATGGGGTCTCAGACGTATATTTCGAGTTGTTACAAATAGAATGACGAAATAAGTATACCCCCATCCTATGGTGGAGGGTATAAAAATGTTCCTCTACAATGATAAAATTTTTTTTCTTAACATATAGGAGATACAATACCAGACCTGAACCAACTTAGGGGAGTGGTATTGAAAACACTTAAGGATTTTGTATGTATCACGGACATCCTAATTTAAAATTTTCTTTTCAGAGGTTACTTTATAGTGTTTGGAGCGCACAACAAGTCGATTACTGGCTTAGGCGTATGTCCATAGTGGCATGGGGCGGATTAATATCTGCACCCTCTTTTCAACTTAACCTAACATACAGGAAGTGCTTTAAATATTGTTTTGAAGTTCTGCAAACAGTGTTTGCTGATTTCAGCAAACTCATTTCTATGGGTGTAGAAGCATGCTCGAATAACCGGACAGCTAATGTGTAACAGCATTCTTATCGAATCAATCCTTAAGTATAAGTGGGGAAAAAACTTAAAAAATCCCACCTTCCCTCAAATGAGCCCATTTCAAAACCCCGAAAAGCGAATTATGAGCTTTCGTGATGAAAGCACTCCTTGTTCCGATGATATAAAGGGGCAGTTGCAAACTATTGCCCGCAGTGGCAAACTATTGCCGCGAAATCCGTGCTTGGGTACCGGAAGCCTTCTCCAAGAAACCCATGGTACGACCAAGTGTGTCGAGATGCTACTGAAGCCAAGGATGCGGCATATAGAGCAACCCTGCAATAAGTAGCAACGCGCCAGATGAAGAAGAGGTATTTGGGGGAAAGGAGAGAGGAGAAATGCCTATTCCGCAGAAAGAAAAAGGAAAGACGTGAGTGTGAGCGAATTGAGATGTTCAGGAGTCAGAATGAAGTCCGGAAATTCTACCAAAGAATTAAACATCAAAGCGATGGCTTTGGTGCAGGCACATCCTCCTGCAGAGACAAAGAAGGAAATCTGGTAACTGACACAGTTAGCATGCTGAGGATATGGAAAGAACATTTTACCCAACTGCTAGTATCTGATGTTGGGGGCGAAGAGGATACCGCAGAAACAATCCCCGATGTTGGTATAGAATGTTTACTTCCTCGAACACACAAGGCAGCAGGAGCAGAAGGTTTACCCGCTGAACTATTTAAGACCGAAGGCGACACGCTGGTAAGGCGTATGCATCAGCTTATCTGCGCAATCTGGCATACCCGATAATTGGAACCTCAGCATACTATGTCCCGTGCACAAGAAAGGAGACAAGACGGATTGTGCCAACTACAGAGGAATAAGTCTCCTCACCATCGCATACAAGATACTCTCATGAAAGATTAAAACCTAAAGTCTATGAGATAATTGGGCCCTATCAATGGAACTTTGGACCTCGTAAATCCACCCTGGACCAGAAAAGACCCAAGAAGGAAAAATCAACACCATACCATCTCTTTGTTGATTACAAAGCCGCCTTCGATACTCCTTTACGTTCAAAGGTATTTCAAGCCATGTCTGAGTTTGGTATCCCTGCAAAATTAATAAGACTCTGCAGGATGACACTTGCTGATACGCGTTCCTCAGTAAGAATAGGAAAGAATCTCTCCGAACCATTCAATACCAAAAGAGGTTTCACACTAGGAGACAGCCTATGGTGCGATCTCTTTAATATTTTGCTGGAGAGGATTATACGAGATGCAGATGTGAATAGATATGGCACACTAATCACAAGGGAACACATGCTACTCGCCTATGCCGACGACATCGGCATCATCATAGGTCGGTTACCGGAATTGGTAACTGCAGCCTTTGAAAGAATCGAAAGAAAGTCAGTGAAAATGAGTCTGGCAGTAAATGGAGATAAGACGAAATGGATGGTTTCAACTCCAACTCAAAAAGCCTTGCACAACCGAGGAAATAAAAAAAAATGAGAAAGTTGGGAACCGCAACTTTGAGATAGTCTGTAACTTTATCCATCTCGGCACCGCGGTAACCAAAACGAATAACACCAGTTTTGAGATAAAGCGAAGATTAATACTGGCAAACAGATGCTACTTTGGACTAAGTAAGCACCACCTCTCGGCAGACGAAGATTACACTATACAAGACACTGATACTATCCGTGCTGTTACATGATTCTGAAGCATGGATACTTGTGAAAGCAGATGAGGCAGTGCTTGGGGGAAAGATTCTTGGTAATGGATATGAACCAGTTAGCGTTAATGAAGAATATAAGCGACGTATGAATCAGGAGCAGTATGAGCTGTATGACAACGATAGCATAGTCCAAATACAACGACTGCATTGGCTAGTTCATGTTGTCAGAATGGATAACGAAGCTCCAGCAAAAAAGTCTTTTGAAGGCAAACCGGCAAGACCAAAAGCTTGATGGAAAGATCAAATGGTGGGAGACACCTTGAAACTTGGTGTCAGAGAGGATATAGAAATAACATTTTACCCAATTGCTAGTGTCCGACGTTGGCGGCGAAGAGGATACCGCAGAACCAATCCCTGATGGTGTTATACAATGTTTACCTCCTAGTCAGAATGAGGTCCAAGTAGCAGTGAGCCGACTAAAGAACATCAAGGCAGCAGGAGCCGACGGGTTACCCGCTGAACTATTTAAGACCGGAGGCGAATGAGCGCAGAAGATCGAGGCGCTTGGAATGCGTTCGGCTAGTGCAAAAAATATTCTGTCATAGCCAATTAAAGTAAAGTAAGGGATTTCGTGAAACATTGTAAGGGAAATAGATCAATGTTATCGGAAATTTGAGTATCATAGAGAAGTTGTTGGGGGATTTTGTTGGATGATACTACTATCGTAGGAAAGAATAATCTTATTCGCATTTCTGGGTTAGTTAGGGGGATAGGGCAGAACAAAATTTACACTTCAGGCATTTGGATGTTCTTTTTTGTAAATGTTTGCCAACATTTTTCCATTCTTGTACAAAAACTGTCATTGATTTTTAGGCAATCAGTTGAATTAAAACTAAAAACAAATCGAGATGTAATTGATTTTCTCTCAACACATTTTAAAAGAGTTTCCCTGTGGTAGACTTAACTTTTCTATATTGAATTTTTTATTTATTAATTAATTTTTCAATTTAAACAAAATGTTATTTATTGCCACAACGTGTTTATTTCTATGGAATTCTCTAAATCAAAGGATGAAATAAAATAAGAAATGTATTGAAATGGAAACGATTCAATGAAATAATGGAATAAAACACATTTCAAAAGTGTTCAGATAACGAGTACAATAATTAAATTTTAGTTTAGTTTTTTTTTTTTATTTGATATTTTTCATCGTCGTCTTCTTTTTTGTGTTGTTTATATCATTAAACCTGTGTTTTTGACTCTTCATTGTATTAACAACTTCAGTGTTGGTTTTTTTTTGTTGCGGGGATTTTGGGGATTTTCTTCTTTTGAGTACAAATTTGGTTAGGACTTAAAAAATTAATATTAATTTTAGTTATCAATCAATTTGTTTTTTGACTCGATATCTTTGGAGAGGGGGTCTTGTCTGCCTGCTTCTTGGTTTTATAATATATAGAATATATATATGTATATATATATTTTTTTTAATTTTTTATTTTTATAATAATTTTGCTATATGAATTCTCCATAGAGATATCATCGATTTGGGACCTTTTGGTAAATTAGCTTTCCTAGAAATTGAAGGAAATTTCGACTTTCCTTGTCAGTTATTATTCATTTACAAACGCTCCATCTAGTTGGTTCTCATCTTCCATCTACAACATGTATTCATCACCTTTCAACGTTGGATGTAGAAAATTCTGTTTTTTGTTGGTTGGTTGGTTTATCAAATAGCATTTATTTAATTAATTTATATATTAAATAAAAACAAAAACTGTTGTTGCTGCTGTTGATGCTGTCATTCTTAATGTTGAGGGCGCCAACGGTGTTTTGTAAAATGTTCAAATTGTATACATGCGTTGTTGTTGTTGTTGTTGTCCGTAAATGATGTTCGCCTCCATTTGGTGGTTGATGTTGATGTTGTTGTTGTTAATTTCATTGGTTGCAGGATAGTTGTCATCCTTTCTTAAAAAAAAACAAGTAAAAGCGTGCTAAGTTCGGCCGGGCCGAATCTTATATACCCTCCACCATGGATCGCATTTGTCGAGTTCTTTTCCCGGCATCTCTTCTTAGGCAAAAAAGGATATAAGAAAAGAGTTGCTCTGCTATTAAAACGATATCAAGATATGGTCCGGTTCGGACCACAATTAAATTATATGTTGGAGGCCTGTGTAAAATTTCAGCCAATTCGTATAAGAATTGCGCCCATTGGGGCTCACGAAGTAAAATAGAGAGAACGATTTATATGGGATCTGTATCGGGCTATAGACCGATTCAGACCATAATAAACACGTTTGTTGATGGTCATGAGAGGATCCATCGTACAAAATTTCAGGCATATCGGATAATAATTGCGACCTCTAGGGGTCAAGAAGTCAAGATCCCAGATCGGTTTATATGGCAGCTATATCAGGTTATGAACCGATTTGAACCTTATTTGACACAGTTGTTGAAAGTAAAAATAAAATACGTCATGCAAAATTTCAGCCAAATCGGATAGGAATTGCGCCCTCTAGAAGCTCAAGAAATCAAATCCCCAGATCTGTTTATATGACAGCTATATCAGGTTATGGACCGATTTGAACCATACTTGGCGCAGTTGTTGGATATCATAACGAAATACTTCGTGCAAAAATTCATTCAAATCGGATAAGAATTGTGCCCTCTAGAGGGTCAAGAATCAAGACCCAAGATCGGTTTATATGGTAGCTATATCAGGTTATCGACCGATTTGAACCATACTTGGCACAGTTGTTGGGTATCATAACAAAACACGTCGTGCGAAATTTCGTTCCCATCGTATAAGAATTGCGCACTCTAGAGGCTCAAGAAGTCAAGACCCAACATCGGTTTATATGGCAGCTATATCAGGTTATGGACCGATTTGAACCATACTTGGCACAGTTGTTGGATATCATAACAAAACACGTTGTGCAAAATTTCATTCTGATCGGATAAGAATTGCGCACGCTAGAGTCTCAAGAAGTCAAGACCCAAGATCGGTTTATATGGCAGCTATATCAGGTTATGGACCGATTTGAACCATACTTGGCACAGTTGTTGGATATCATAGCAAAACACGTCATGCAAAATTTCATTTCAATCGGATAAGAATTGCGCACTCTAGAGGCTCAAGAAGTCAAGACCCAAGATCGGTTTATATGGCAGCTATATCAAAACATGGACCGATATGGCCCATTTACAATACCAACCGACCTACACTAATAAGAAGTATTTGTGCAAAATTTCAAGCGGCTAGCTTTACTCCTTCGGAAGTTAGCGTGCTTTCGACAGACAGACGGACGGACGGACGGACGGACGGACGGACGGACGGACGGACGGACAGACGGACGGACATGGCTAGATCAACATAAAATGTCACGACGATCAAGAATATATATACTTTATGGGGTCTCAGACGAATATTTCGAGTAGTTACAAACAGAATGACGAAATTAGTATACCCCCCATCTTATGGTGGAGGGTATAAAAAACAATATTCAATGGAACGCCTTGCTGGAGGACTTGTTTTTTGTGTGTTTCTGCCACTGTTGTTGTAGTTATAGTTGTTGTTGTTTTTAATTTTTGCATTTTCATTCCATGGTTGAGTTGAGGACGAGGAGGAGGTGGATTTTTGGGGTCATCTGTGGTTTTTTGGTTTTTGTATATAATGCAAATATTTTTTTTGTTATTTTTTTTGTAGTTTTCATATATATTTAGTATATAGATTTTTGTATATATATATAATTATGTATATATTTTTTCCTTCATATATATATATATATATATATATATAGTAAGAGTTGATGTAAATATGTATTTGGTGTAATTGGTTTGGTTTTTCATCTGTTTTTTTTTTTTGAAAAATTTTTTTTTGCAACATTTTGTAACTGATGTTCTTATTTGCCTTGTGTATTGTTGTTGTTGTTGCTGCTGCTGCTGTCGATGTTGTTGTTGTTGTTGTTGCTGCTGCTGCTTCGGCTTTGTCGCTGTTGCTGCTTAACAGAATTAAATGTTTTATTTATTTTTTTTTTTATTTGTTGCGGTCGATGCCTCCACTTAATGGTAACCATTTGTAAATGCCGCAGGAATTAGTGGTCCCTGAAAAATATGCACATTGTAATACACATCAGTTATTCAGAGATAAATTAAAAGGGTACATGAGAGTGTGTGTGCGAGAGGGAGAGTGGGAAAGAAGGACAAAAAAAAAACAAAATTATTTATGAAAATTCACAAAACCACAATAAAAAAAACCCAAGTATGCATAAAAACCAATAGAAACACGGTGTAAATGGTTGGCTATAAATATTTTAGGCATGATAAAAAAAGAGGATGTGATTTAAAACAAGCAAAAGCGTGCAAAGTTCGGCCGGGCCGAATCTTATATACCCTCCATCATGGATCGCATTTGTGGAGTTCTTTTCCCGGCATCTCTTCTTAGGCAAAACAAGTAAAAAGGCGTTAAGTTCGGCCGGGCCGAACTTTGGATACCCACCACCTCGGGAATATACGTAAACCACCTTTTATCAAAATCCGGTGAAAATTGTATACCTGAATTTCGGCGACATCGGATAATAAATGCACCTTTAATGGGCCCAAAACCTTAAAAAGAGAGATCGGTCTATATGACAGCTATATCCAAATCTTAACCGATCTGTGCCATATTGCAGAATTATGTCGAGGGGCTTAACTTAATTCACTGTTCCAAATAGGACAATAAATGAGCATTTTATGGGCCCAAAACCTGAAATCGAGAGATCGGTCTATATGGCAGCTATATCCAAAATTGGTCCGATCTGCACCAAATTGATGAGGGATATCAAAGGGCCTAACACAATTTACTGTCCCAAATTTCAGCAAAATCGGATAATAAACGTGGCTTTCATGGGCCTAAGACCCCAAATCTGAGGATCGGTCTATATGGCAGCTATATCCAAATTTGGACCGATCTGGACCAAATTGACGAAGGGTGTCGAGGGGCCTAACACAACTCACTGTACCAAATTTCAGCAAAATCGGATAATAAATGTGGCTTTTATGGGCCTCAGACCATAAATCGGAGGATCGGTCTATATGGCAGCTATATCCAAATTTAGACCGATCTGGGCCAAATTGACGAAGGATGTCGAAGGGCTCATCACAACTCTCTGTCCCAAATTTCAGCTAAATCGGATAACAAATGTGACTTATATGGGCCTAAGACCCTAAATCAGAGAATCGGTCTATATGGCAGCTATACCCAAATTTGGACCGATCTGGACCAAATTGACGAAGGGTGTCGAGGGGCCTAACACAACTCACTGTCCCAAATTTCAGCAAAATCGGATAATAAATGTGGCTTTTATGGGCCTAAGACACTAAATCGGAGGATCGGTCTATATGGCAGCTATATCCAAATCTGAACCGATCTAAGCCAAATTGATGAAGGATATTAAGGGGCCTAAGGCAACTCACTGTCCCGAATTTCATCAAAATCGGATAATAAATGTGGCTTTTATGGGCCTAAGACCCTAAATCGGAGGATCGGTTTATATGGCAGCTATATCCAAATCTGAACCGATCTGAACAAAATTGACGAAGGATGTCGAGGGGCCTAACACAACTCACTGTCCTGAATTTCATCAAAATCGGATAATAAATGTGGCTTTTATGGGCCTAAGACCCTAAATCGGAGGATCGGTCTATATGACAGCTATATTCAAATCTGAACCGATCAGAGCCAAATTGATGAGGGATGTCGAGGGGCCTAACATAACTCACTGTCCAAAATTTCAGCAAAATCGGATAATAAATGTGGCTTTTCTGGGCCTAAGACCCTAAATCGGCGGATCGGTCTATATGGGGGCTATTTGAAGATATAGTCCGATATTGCCCATCTTCGAACTTAACCTGCTTATGGACGAAAAAAGAGCCTGTGCAAAATTTCAGCTCAATATCTCTATTTTTAAAGACTGTAGCGTGATTTCAACAGACAGACGGACAGACGGACAGACGGACGGACATGTCTAGATCGTCTTAGATTTTTACGCTGATCAAGAATATATATACTTTATAGGGTCGGAAATGGATATTTCGATGTGTTGCAAACGGAATGACAAAATGAATATACCCCCATCCTTCGGTGGTGGGTATAAAAAGGATAAAAGAAACAAGTAAAAGCGTGCTAAGTTCGGCCGGGCCGAATCTTATATACCCTCCACCATGGATCGCATTTGTCGAGTTCTTTTCATGGCATCTCTTCTTAGGCAAAAAAGGATATAAGAAAAGAGTTGCTCTGCTATTAAAACGATATCAAGATATGGTCCGGTTCGGACCACAATTAAATTATATGTTGGAGACCTGTGTAAAATTTCAGCCAATTCGTATAAGAATTGCGCCCATTGGGGCTCACGAAGTAAAATAGAGAGAACGATTTATATGGGATCTGTATCGGGCTATAGACCGATTCAGACCATAATAAACATGTTTTATGATGGTCATGAGAGGATCCGTCGTACAAAATTTCAAGCAAATCGGATAATAATTGCGACCTCTAGGGGTCAAGAAGTCAAGATCCCAGATCGGTTTATATGGCAGCTATATCAGATTTGAACCTTATTTGACACAGTTGTTGAAAGTTAAAATAAAATACGTCATGCAAAATTTCAGCCAAATCGGATAGGAATTGCGCCCTCTAGAAGCTCAAGAAGTCAAATCCCTAGATCTATTTATATGACAGCTATATCAGGTTATGAACCGATTTCAAAAATACTTGGCACAGTTGTTAGATATCATAACGAAATACTTCGTGCAAAAATTCATTCAAATCGGATAAGAATTGTGCCCTCTAGAGGCTCAAGAAGTCAAGACCCAAGATCGGTTTATATGGCAGCTATATCAGGTTATGGACCGATTTAAACCATACTTGGTACAGTTGTTGGGTATCATAACAAAACACGTCGTGCGAAATTCCATTCCAATCGGATAAGAATTGCGCACGGTAGAGGCTCAAGAAGTCAAGACCCAAGATCGGTTTATATGGCAGCTATATCAGGTTATGGGCCAAATTGAACCATACTTGGCACAGTTGTTGGATATAATAACAAAACACATCGTGCAAAATTTCATTCCAATCGGATAAGAATTGCGCACTCTAGAGGCTCAAGAAGTCAAGACCCAAGATCGGTTTATATGGCAGCTATATCAGGTTATAGATCGATTTGAACCATACTTGGCACAGTTGTTGGATATCATAACAAAACACGTCGTGCAAAATTTCATTCTGATCGGATAAGAATTGCGCACGCTAGAGGCTCAAGAAGTCAAGACCCAAGATCGGTTTATATGGCAGCTATATCAGGTTATGGACCGATTTGAACTATACTTGGCACAGTTGTTGGATATCATAACAAAACACGTCGTGCAAAATTTCATTCCAATCGGATAAGAATTGCGCACTCTAGAGGCTCAAGAAGTCAAGACCCAAGATCGGTTTATATGGCAGCTATATCAAAACATGGACCGATATGGCCCATTTACAATACCAACCGACCTACACTAATAAGAAGTATTTGTGCAAAATTTCAAGCGGCTAGCTTTACTCCTTCGGAAGTTAGTGTGCTTTCGACAGACAGACGGACGGACGGACGGACGGACGGACGGACGGACAGACGGACGGACATGGCTAGATCGACATAAAATGTCACGACGATCAAGAATATATATACTTTATGGGGTCTCAGACGAATATTTCGAGTAGTTACAAACAGAATGACGAAATTAGTATACCCCCCATCTTATGGTGGAGGGTATAAAAATTTGCTCTGCTATTAGAGCGATATCATGATATGGTCCGGTCTGGACCACAATTGAATTATATGTTGGAGACTTGTGTAAAATGTCAGCTAATTCGAATAAGAATTGCGCCCTTTGGGGGCTCAAGAAGTAAAATAGAGAGATCGATTTATATGGGAGTTGTATCAGGCTAAAGACCGATTCAGACCATAATAAACACATATGTTGATGGCCATGAGAGGATCTGTCATACAAAATTTCGGGCAAATCGGATATGAATTGCGCCCTCTAGAGGCTCAAGAATTCAAGACCTAATATCGGTTTATATGGCAGCTATATCAGGTTATGAACCGATTTGCACCATACTTGGCACAGTTGCTGGATATCATAACAAAACACGTCGTGCAAAATTTCATTCCAATCGCCTTAAGTCTCATAGCTGCCTCACACATAATCTGTATGCCTATGGGTGGATTAATGTGCTAATACTCAATAAGGGGAGAGACCCAACAACAACCTGTATACATATAAACACTTTCAAACAACTAGTCCAAGTTGATTTTGTCGACGAGAACAGTTTTTATTATACCCTATACCACCACGGTGGTACAGGGTATTATAACTTAGTGCATTTGTTTGTAACGCCCAGAAGGAAAAGAGATTGACCCATTAATAAGTATACCGATAGCCTTAGACTGTTCGAAATTGCAAACATTTAGCTATGACAGCAGAACTACTGCTATAAAAGCAGCAAAATTAACTACTAACAGTCAGCAGACAGTGTTTGCTCTTATCAGCAGGCTTCTTTTATGAGTATATGTAATATTTTCAGCAAACTTTCAAGATTAGGGCAGTAGTGACGGTCTGACATCAGACTCAATGTGCCAAGGATACCACTTAAGAGATATCACAGCAAGCAAATAAAGATTTCCCAGATAGTGGAAGAGTATGAAAAGCAACCAAAAGTTCTCCTGGAGATTTTCCAGTTTTTTGTTAAAAAATTTGATTGTCTTAGTTAAAAAGCCTTGTTGTAACAAATATTAACAGACACCCATACTACAGCTATAATTTTGTACATACATTGATAAAATTTTACAACTGTATTTACATATGAGTTGCAAAACTAGCACATTAACGCCATTAAATAATTAAAAAATCCCCACATATTTATAATCATTGTTGTGCGAAATTTTGATTGGTTTAATGATAACGATAATATGATTTGCTTAACACACACTTAGCACATGGCATGGCTAATGTATGCAGTAAAATGGGTTGACAAAGATTTCGGGAATAAAAAAAAAAAGTAAAACCAGTAAGGAAAGGAAAAAGTCGGCACCGCCCGACTTATTCCAGAGTCGGGAATAAAGAAAAAAAAAAAAAAAAAAAAAAAAAAAATATATATATATATATATATATATATATATATATATATATATATCTGAACCGATTTCTATTAAATTGACCAGTAATATTGAGAGTCATAAGAAAATCCATCGTGTCAAATTTCCAGAGAATCGGTTGACAAATGACCATTTTATTGCTGTATTACTGCAAATCGGACGAACATATATATGGGAGCTATATCCAAATCTGAACCGATTTTTATGGAATTCACCAGTATCATTGAGAGTCATTAGAAAATCCTTTCTGTCCAATTTCGAGAGAATCGGTTAACAAATGACCATTTTATTGATTTATACTGCAAATCGGACGAACATATATATGGGAGCTATATTCAAATCTGAACCGATTTTTATGGAATTCACCAGTGATATCGAGAGTCATAAGAAAATTCTTCATGCCAAATTTCAAGAAAATCGGTTAGTAAATGACCATTTTAATGCATTTTTACTGCAAATCGGACGAACATATATATGAAAGCCATATCCAAATCTGAACCGATTTTTCCCATTTTCAATAGGCTTCGTCTCTCGGCCGAAAAACATGCCTATACCAAATTTTAAGACGATCGGATTAAAATTGCTACCTGTAGTTTGTACACAAATTAACATGGACAGACGGACATAGCTAAATCGAATCCGAAATTGGGTCCAAGTACCTAGGAAGTCGCCCTAACCCCAAAATGTCTAAAAACAGACAAATTGATTTTCCATATCAATATGGGGCTTAAATGAAAGGTATTTGGGAGTAGATTACGAATCTGACATACAAAATCTGATCGAAGTGTAGGGGGTCATCCAACCTCCTAAAAACTCCCCAAATGGGCATATGACCCATCACGACTATATGGGTCTCGGTTTGTTTGTTTGTTCCGTAGAATCAAAAAAGGAAACATAGGTTATTACAACAAAAACGCCACTCTAATCTAAAAGAGGACTGATGGGCACAATATGGGTATCCAATGAAAGGTATTGGAGACTGCAAAATGATAATCATATTAAATTTTGGATCCAAGTACCCAGCGGGCCGCCCCGCTCCTCTAAACAGATACATTCGACGTTTCTATCAATATGGGAATCAAAGGAAAAGTATTCGGCACAAGATTAGGCCCAAGTAATGGGAGGTCGCCTCACCCCCAAATACCCCCAAATTGGCATATCATAAAAGCCTTAAATCGAGACATCGGTCTATATGGCAGCTATATCCAAATCTGGACCGATTGAAGAAGGATATCGAAGGGTCTTACACCACTCACTGTCCCAAATTTCAGCAAAATCGGATAATAAATGTGGCTTTTTTGGGCCTAAGTCCCTACATCGGACGATTGGTCCATATGGCAGCTATATCCAAATCTGAACCGATCTGTGCCATATTGCAGAAATATATCAAGGGACTTAACCTAACTCACTGTCCCAAATGTGAAAGGCGAAATGGACAATAAATATGCCTTTTATGGGCCCAAAACCTTAAATTGAGAAATCGGTCTATATGGCAGCTATACTCAATCTGGACCGATCGGGGCCAAATTGAAGAAAGAAGTCGAAGAGCTTAACTACACTCACAGTCTCAAATTTCAGCGACATTGAACAATAAATGCGCCTTTTATGGCCCCAAAACATACAACCGAGAGATCGGTCTATATGGCAGCTATATCCAAATATGGACCGATCTGTGCCATATTGCAGAAGTATGACAAGGGGCTTAACTAAACTCACTGTCCCAAATTTCGGCGACAGCTGACAATAAATGTGCCTTTTATGGGACTAAGTCCCTAAATCGGACGATAGGTCTATGTGGCAGCTATATTCAAATCTGAACCGATCTGGGCGAAATTAACAAAGGATGTCGAAGGGCCTAACACAACTAACTGTCCCAAATTTCAGCAAAATCAGATAATAAATGTGACTTTTGTGGACCTAAGACCCTAAGTCGGAGGATCGGTCAATATGGCAGCTATATCCAAATCTGGACCGATCTGGGTCTGGATCAAATTTCAGCAAAATCGTATAATAAATGTGGCTTTTATGGGCCCAAGACCCTAAATCGGCCGATCGGTCCATATGGGGGCTATATGAAAATATAGTCCGATATAGCCCATCTTCGAACTTAACCTGCTTATGGACAAAAAAAGAATCTGTGCAAAGTTACAGCTCAATATCTCAATTTTTGAAGACTGTAGCGTGATTTCAACAGACAGACGGGCAGACGGACGGACATGTCTAGATCGTCTTAGATTTTTACGCTGATCAAGAATATACATACTTTATAGGGTCGGAAATGGATATTTCGATGTGTTGCAAACGGAATGACAAAATGAATATACCCCCATCCTTCGGTGGTTTTCTTAGATTAGTAAGAAAACAGTCCATGCTTAATTTTGTGCAGTTCGGTTGAAAATTGTAGTTACTACAGGTAATCTTGCATTAAAGTGTAAATCGGGCCATAGATATATATGACAGCTATATCGAAATCTGAACCGAGCCAAAAAAGTGACATGTGCAACATTTCATGATAGTTGGACGACAAATACGACCTGCACCTTGATTGCAAGAATACAAGGACTCACAGACGGACGGACGAACATGGTTAAATCGAATCAGAAAATGATTCTGAGTCGATTGGTATACTTATCAATGGGTCTTGCTCTTCTCCTTCTTAACGTTGCAAACAAATGCACAAACTTATAATACCCTGTACCACAGTGGTGGTGTAGGGTATTAAAATTAAATTTGACATAAAAAAACACCCTGTTTAGAGTTGTTATCCCAAAAGTGTCCTTGTATTGTTGCATATTTTATTGGCAATATATTTGCAAATCCTTGTTATTATTAAGCTTATATTTGTATGCACTTTAGTTGCTTTGTGGGACAAATGCAGCATTGTTATATTGCATTGAAGTATTTAATTGAATTATAAAGTGATTTTATGGCTTTACAATATATACCCACACACTGTGTATATGGTATATTATAAATCGCTTTTATCAAAAATTATATTAATTTGCATACATTGTGAGTGTCAGAGAATGTTCAGTTTTGCTCTTTTTGCTCTGTGATTTGTGCAAAAGCTATTAAATATTCTATGGTTTCTATTTGTTTTTTTTTCTGTATTCGTACCAATACACATGCATACTCCTGGGGCAAATACATGTACACGTCGTATTTGTGTAATATGATAAGGGATTTGCATAAAACAAATTTATAAATTAGAAAAACAAAACGGTAATAAAAACCATGCATGGGATATTTCATGAGAATGGGAGAAATTATAAAAATTTATATTATTTTATAAATTGCCTATGGACACACATGAAGTATTTTCAAACTTGTCGCATAAATTAGAAAAATTGTATTTACAATAATATATATTGGTAGTACAAATTTTACAAACTTATGCTTATGTGTTATGGAAAAAAGATGGTATGAAAAAGAAAAAAACAAACAAAAATCCCATGCATTGCCAGCTTGTTTTCCCTGTTTGGGGAATATTATTAATTGCCGCCAGCCGACTGAGCCCAACGTCCCCAATCTATTAGGTTAAAAATGCATAAGTATACATGTACATGTACTCATATACATGTACTCCAATAGGATTTGAGGTGGTTTGTGGCTGCCTAAATACCTTGGTGGTTTGGGGGCCGTATGATTTACATTATCAATTCCCCGGTAACACTCATACGACACCATGTGCGATGCGTTTTGAATGTTCTAGAGATAAAACTTTCGCGGATTATGATTTGCACTGACATTCAGCCGGTGCTGATAGACTGGGAAAAGTAGTGCGATTACGGTATTGGCTTTTTTTATACCCACCACCGAAGGATGGGGGTATACTAATTTCGTCATTCTGTTTGCAACACCTCGAAATATGCGTCTAAGACCCCATAAAGTATATATATTCTTGATCAGCGTAAAAATCTAAGACGATCTAGAAATGTCCGTCCGTCTGTCTGTTGAAATCACGCTACAGTATTTAAAAATAGAGATATTGAGCTACAAGCCACATTTATTATCCGATTTTGCTGAAATTTGGGACAGTGAATTGTGTTAGGCACTTTCACGTTCTCACTAAGTTTGGCTCAGATCGGTTCAGATTTGGATATAGCTGCCATATAGACCGATCCACCGATTTAAGGTCTTAGGCCCATAAAAGCCACATTCATTATCCGATTTTGCTGAAATTTTGGACAGTGAGTTGCCTTAGGCCAGTCGACATCTCATGTTAGTTTGGCTCAGATCGGTCCAGATTTGGATATAGCTGCCACATAGACAGATCTCTCTATTAAAGGTCTTGCGCCCATAAAAGGAGCATTTATTATCCGATTTTGCCAAAATTTGAGACAGTGAGTTGTGTTAGGCCCTTCGACATCTTTCTTCAACTTGGCCCAGATCGGTTCAGATTTGGATATAGCTGCCATATAGACCGATCTCTCGATGTAAGGTTTTGGGCCCATAAAAGGCACATTTATTGTCCGATGTCGCCGAAATGCGGGACAGTGAGTTAGGTTTAGCCCCTCGGTATACTTCTGCGATATGGCACAGATCGGTCCAGATTTGGATATAGCTGCCATATAGACCGATCTCTCGATTTAAGGCCTTGCGCCCATAATAGGTGCATTTATTGTCCGATTTTGCTGAAATTTGGGACAGTGAGTTGTGTTAGGCCCTTCGACATCCCTCGTCAATTTGGCCAAGATCGGTCCAGATTTGGATATAGCTGCCATATAGACCGAACTCTCGATATAAGGTCTTGCGCCCATAAAAGGCGCATTAATTGTCCGATTTAGCTGAAATTTGGGACAGTGAGTTGTGTTAGGCCCTTCGACATCCCTCGTCAATTTGACCTAGATTGGTTCAGATTTGGATATAGCTGTCATATAGACCGATCTCTCTATTTGGTTTTGGGACCATGAAAAGCGCAGTTATTGAACGTTGTCGCCAAAATTTAGGACAGTCTGTTAAGTTAAGCACTTCGACATACTTTTGCAATATGGCACAGATCGGTCCAGATTTGGATATAGCTGCCATATAGACCGATCTCTTGATTTAAGGTTTTGGGACCATAAAAGGAGCATTTATTGTCCGAAGTCGCCCAAATTTGGGACAGTGAGTTGTGTTGGGCCCTTCGACATCCTTCTTCAATTTGGCTCAGATCGTTTCATATTTTGATATAGCTGCCATATGCACCGATCTCTCGATTTAAGGTTTTGGGGCCATAAATGGCACATTTATTGTCCGATTCGCCGAAATTTTGGACAGTGAGTTGTGTTAAGCTCTTTAAAATTTTTCTGAAACTTGCCAAAATCGGTCCAGATTTGGATATAGCTGCCATATAGACCGATATCTCGATTTAAAGTCTTGGCCCCATAAAAGGCGCATTTGAACAATGACTTGTACTTATAAGTATTTGGTCTTAATCGGATCAAGTGTCTATATTGCTGCTATGGGGCATAAGGTATGCATTTTTCACCGCATTTCGACGAAACGTGGTCTACATATATGCCTGAGGTGGTGGGTATCCAAAGTTCGGCCCGGCCGAATTTAACGCCTTTTTACTTGTTTCAATTTAACAGAATATTTTTTTTATTGAATTTTACTGTATCACACAGCTCATATTGATTTGGTGTTTTCACATTTGCCGATGCACATTATTATCCCTAATTAATTAAAAAATAAATAATTAAAATTCAATACATGTTAATAATATACTCGCATGTAGGGAAATGTTTAAGCTTAGTGGTTCATTATGCTGAGTTATTTAGGTATGGAAGATATTTTCTTTAAATCTTTCTAGTGACCTAATTTGAAATGGAACATTGATATAAAATTTGAATTAGAATATATTATTAAGGATTGAAAGAGTGATCCATTTGCCCCAGGTTATGGCAAATGTGGTAACTCGTTGTGATGATCTTATAGTATTCAGAGCTCCCGATTTGCGACTGTCAGTTAACCGCTGAATAATGGCTCATGATATTTAGCATGATAAAGAAAAAGATTCAGTTTCCCTAGAGATGGCTAGAATCATGAATTTTGCAATGCAAAGCGAATTATAGGAGACAGAATATGATTTATCCAAAGCTTGCTGAAATAGACCTTTCCAAGAGTGTTCCTATTTATAAAAGGTGTTTTTTTAATGAGTTAAGTTCTTCGATGTGGCAGCACTGGTTGATATTTGATTCCAATTGTCATCTGTGAAAGTAAAACAAGTAAAAAGGCGTTAAGTTCGGCCGGGGCGACCATTGGATACCCACCACCTCGGGTATACATGCAAGCCACCTTTCATCAAAATCAGGTGAAATATGCATACCTTATGCCCCATAGCAGCTACATCAAAATATGTTCCGATTTGGACCAAATACTAATAAGTACAAGTCATTGTCCAATTGTCCAATATCTAAAAATAAACCTATCTGAACCATATACGACACGGATGTTGAAAAGCCTAATATAAGTCACTGTGTCAAGCTTCAGTGAAATCGGACAAGAAATGCGCCTTTTATGGCCCCAAAACCTTAAATCGAGAGACCGGTCTATATGGCAGCTATATCCAAATCTGGACCGATCTGAGCCAAATTGAAAAAGGATGTCGAGGGGCCCAAGACAACTCCCTGTCTCAAATTTCGGCGACATCGAACAATAAATACGCCTTTTATGGGCCCAAAACCTTACATCGAGAGATCGGTCTATATGGCAGTTATATTCAAATCTGGACCGATCTGAGCCAAATTGTAGAAGAATGTCGAAGGGGCCAACACAACTCACTGTCCCAAATTTCGGTGACATCAGACAATAAATGCGCCTTTTACGGACGCAAGACCTTGAAACGAGAGATCGGTCCATATGGCAGCTATGTCCAAATCTGGACCGATCTGGGCGATATAGACCGAAAGAGCGATCTCCCAATAAAGGATCTGAAGCCCATAAAAGCTTTATATTTCATCCGATTTCGCTGAAATTTGGAATTGTGCGCAGTTTTAAACCTCTCAACATCCGAACCAAATATGGTACAGATCGGACTGTATTTAGGTATAGCTGCCATGTAGACAGATCTCCAGATAAAGGGTCTGAAGCAAAAAAGCTTTATTTTTTAAACGATTTCGCTGAAATTTTAAATAGTGGGTAGTTTTACGCTTCCCAACATAGGACTTAAATACTGTTCAGATCGGACAATATTTAGATATAGCTGCGATTATGACCGATCTGCCGATAAAGGGTCTGAAGTCCACAAAAGCTCTATTTATTTATTATCCGATTTCGTTGAAATTTAAAACAGTGGGTAGTTTTGCGGTCTTTAAACATAGAGATATTGAGCTGAAACTTTGCACAGATTCTTTTTTTGTCCATAAGCAGGTTAAGTTCGAAGATGCGCTATATCGGACTATATCTTCATATAGCCCCCATATAGACCGATCGGCCAATTTGGGGTTTTAGGCCCATAATAGCCACATTTATTATCTGATTTTGCTGAAATTTCGGACAGTGAGTTGTGTAAGGCCCTTCAACATCTTTCTTCAATTTGGCCCAGATCGGTCCAGATTTGGATATAGCTGCCATATAGACCGATCTCTCGATTTAAGATCTTGCGCCCATAAAAGGCGCATTTATTGTCCAATTTTGCCAACATTTGGGACAGTGTGTTGTGTAAGACCCCTCGACATCCTTCGTCAATTTTGCCCAGATTGGTCCAGATTTGGATATAGCTGCCATATAGACCGATTCTCCGATTTAGGGTCTTAGGCCCATAAAAGCCACATTTATTATCCCATTTTACTGAAATTTGGGACAGTGAGTTGTGTTAGGCTTTTCGACATCCTTCGTCAATTTTGCCCAGATAGGTCCAGATTTGGATATAGCTGCCATATAGACCGATATTCCGATTTAGGATCATATGGCCATAAAAGCCACATTTATTATCCGATTTTGCTGAAATTTTGGACAGTAAGTTGAGTTAGACCCCTCGACATCCTTCGTCAATTTTGCCCAGATCGGTCCAGATTTGGATATAGCTGCCATATAGACCGTATCGGCCGATTTAGGGTCATAGACCGATTTAGGGTCATAGGCCCATAAAAGCCACATTTATTATCCGATTTTGCTGAAATTTGGGACATTGAGTTGTGTTAGGCTTTTCGACATCCTTCGTCAATTTTGCCCAGATCGGTCCAGATTTGGATATAGCTGCCATATAGACCGAGATTCCGATTTAGGGTCTTAGGCCCATAAAAGCCACTTTTTTTATCCGATTTTGCTGAAATTTTGGACAGTAAGTTGTGTTAGGCTCTTCGACATTTTTCTGCAACTTGACCCAAATCGGTCCAGATTTGGATATAGCTGCCATGTTGACCGATATCTCGATTTAAAGTCTTGGCCCCATAATAGGCGCATTCATAATCCGATTTCACTGAAATTTGACACAGTGACTTATGTTAGGCCTTTCGACATCCGTGTCGTATATGCTTCAGATCGGTTTATCTTTAGACATACCTACTAAAAAGACCAATTGAATATTGACTTGTACTTATTAGTATTTGGTCCAAATCGGAACATATTTCGATATAGCTGATAAGGGGTATTAGGTATGCATATATCACCGGATTTTGACGAAGAGTGGTTTACATATATACCCGAGGTGGTGGGTATCCAAAGTTCGGCATGGCCGAACTTAACGCCTTTTTACTTATTTTTTATATAATGTTTAATCCTTTGAGAGACAAATTTTGTAATCTCTGCCCTGGGTGTGTGTTAACACTTTTACCCTCCCCCCCCTAGCATAAGATGGAAATCGAAATAAACTAATGCTACAAACATAACTGTGGTGCATAGTGTTAGGATGTGTGCGAGGTGAACGCATATGGAAAAAGTATTTTGTTGGTGTCCTACCTTGTGCAACTGCTTTAGGATTTCAGTCTTATATATTAGCCATCGCAAAGTTCAACGAATAGATCTAAACGGAAACGAGACGAGAGAGAAAAATACAAATAAACAAAATTTGAGTACACACAAATGCCAACTACAACTTGAAGAGATAAAGGAGAGTACAATCATAGTTTAAGAGAGATAAGGAGAGAGATAAGGAGAGAGATAGAGACAGAGAGAGAGAGAAAACAGAACGAGTAACCGAACGGAAACTAACGAAAACAAAGGAAACTAGAAAAACTCCAAACAAAAAGTGCTGGAATTTCAACTGAGCGAGAGAGATAGAAAGAGAGAAAAACATATGCATTCGCAGATCTTGGAAGATAGCGAGAGAAATAAAAGGGGCAAATAATTGAATCATTCAAACTTGACAACGAACCGGAAACCGATTTTGAATAAACATGAGAGATGACTAAATATAAGATTCCAATTTAAGGTAGTCTAAACAAAAACAAAAAAAAATTACAAGACTTGCAGAAACAATTGTTTGGGGCTGCTTTAGTTTTATTCTCACGAAAAAAAACAGAGCCAACAACTTAGCCAGTGCAAATAAAGTGTGGTAAAGTGAAGGTGATTGTGGATGCTGCAGGCAGGAAAAAAGTAGCAGTGATTCAAAAAACAAAAAGAAAAAAGAAAAACAAAATTGCAAACAATTTATTCTTTCCTACTATTGTTGCTCTTTTCGCTTCTTGGTTGCACTTACCGGACTATAGTTGAGGGGAGCTCGACTCACTGCAATTGGGAACCCTGATGGCTGAGGACTGGTGGCCTGTACATAGCCCACATTGTCGGCGGCCGTTGAACTGTACATATCAATGGCGGGCACCGGTGAATTGGTGGAGGGAAATCCCTGTCGCGTTGTAGTGGTGTGTGGTGAGGCCGAAGGAGCGGCAAAACTATGAGCAGCTGCAGCAGCGGCCTGATAATTGTTCATTACTGGAAAAAAAAAACATAGAAGAACACAAAAAGAAAGAAAATAATGAAAACATGAAGCACTATGAAAAAACGCAGGCAATAGACGTTGGCAAATATCATGAGCATAGGCACTAATCATTAATCACAAGAGTAAGCCGCAAAATCATCTAAAGAACTTGCATAAAATGCAAAATAGCTTAACGTTCATTATTAAGGAATTTTGAGTGAAAAACTTTTTTTTTTCGGAATCCATAAAATGTAAAGCGGTTTGTCATGGTAACCTATAGAAGAGCTATTTAGGTACAATTATGTACCGAAAGCGGCTTTGTAGTCAACAAGGAGATGGTAGGTGTTGATTTGTCATTCTCGGGAGTTTTCCAGGATTTGTCGCAATGTGAATATCTGGTTCAGGGTGGATTTACCAGGTCTAAAGCCGCGTTGATAGGGCCCAATGATCTCATTGACTTTAGGTTTTAATCTTTCACACAGTATGCTTGAGAGTATCTTGTATGTGATGGGAAGGAGACTTATTCCACAGTAGTTGACACATTCCGCTGAGGTTCCAATCATCGGGTGTGCGTTCTTCTAGCCAGATTGCGCAGAGAGTCACTGCTACTTTAGAAAGTACCAGTGACCCGACTAAAGAACAACAAGACAGCAGGAGCCGACGGGTTACCTGCTGAAATATTTGAGACCGGAGGCGATACGCTGATAAGGCGTATGCATCAGCTTATCTGGGCAATCTAGCTAGAAGAACGCATATCCGATGATTGGAACCTCAGTATGCTATGTCCCGTATACAAAAAAGGAGACAAGACGGAATGTGCCAACTACTGAAAGTAGCAGTCGGGTCCCGTCCGACACGGGATAACTATGAGCAACACACAGGCTCGAACTTTGAGCTCCGACTTGTGTGGTGTCCATCGTTATCACGGGAAGCTTAGCTGTAAGCTAGCTTGCGCGTCCAAAGGTTGCGGATGGTGGAAAGCTCCGTTTTTATGCGGAGTAGCTGCAAATGCGGCCGCGGGCAGTCAGCGATTTTCGAGAGGAGAGTCTCAGTGAGGAGTCAGGTAGCACTGGCTCTTAATTAAATACTGAGTGCCAATGATACTCGAGATGACAAGGCGAGTTCTTGGCGCCTTCAAATAACCAATGGCCAACATCAGAGTCTGTTCCCAGGATAGGGGTGGCTGGAGGCGAGCGTCGGTTCTTGGAGCAAGCGGCTCGCCAAAAAGAGCGATACATGTTCAATCCCAAAAAAACCCATGCGGTTGGGGCGCTGGGCCAGTAACCCGCCGCGGGAAAACTGTGGGAACTACTATGAGAAACATAGTAAAAACGGACCCCCCCAACATCGGGGATAGTTTTCACACATCAATGTGATGTGCTGTTCGATTTAAGTTAGCTTGGTCGTCTAGATATCCCCGTTGGCCAGATTAAGGCCCATTGTGATTCTTCATTTTCACAAAGATAACCGTCAATTAAAGTACGTTCGCACGTGCGACCCGGATGAAAAGGCAAACGCCTTGAACCTGCAGGGATTTATGCCTCTCAGTTCCTCTTGAAAATTGCAAATTTTTGCCTATGAACATTCCTCTAAGGAACAGGGGCAAACTTCTCACATGTCAATGAGTGTAGTCCGATTCAAGTTTAAGCTCAAAGATGTGAGCTTCCTTATTATAGCCGAGTTCGAAAGACGTGCCGCAGTTTGACACCTCTTTGGAGAGAAAATTTTATACGGAATAGTACCTCACATATGTAACCAGCATTAAGAGGGGAAAAGCAACGCTGAAAATTTTTTCTGATGGTCTCGTCGGAATTCGAATTCAGGCGTTCAGCGTCATAGGCGGACATGCTTACCTCTGCGCTACGTTGGCCCAGTTCTTTTTTCTGTGCCTGGAATAAAAAACAATCATGTTTCTACTTTGATAAGATGCCTCCTTTTTATAGCCGAGTCCGAGAGACGTGCCGCAGTTCGACACCTCTTTGGAGAGAAATTTTTACATGTCATAGTACCTCACAAATGTTGTCAGCATTAGGAGGGTAAAACCAACGCTGAAATTTTGTTTTGATGGTCTCGTCAGGATTCGAGCCCAGGCGTTCAGCATCACAGGCAGACATGCTAATCTCTGCGCTACATTGGGCTCCCAGTTCTTCTTCCTGTGCCTGGAGCCCAGTATCCTGTTTCTACTTTGATATAAAGCAGGGCATTGACAAAGAAAGTGAATACTGCCCTCCGAGGCATCGATCTTATGATACCACCGACAGATATCATCATTTCTAATGCCAATACGAGATATATGTTTATTTAACTCATTATGCCCTGCTTTATTTCGATAACTATACTCAGATGATCCTTTTCCATTGACAACAGACTATCCATGTTCGATTTCACAGAAGCTTTGTTTGTTCACACCCGGCAGTTGAATTGCAGCGACACACATCCTATAACGTCCTTAATTCCAAGGCAAATTTTCGATAGCGGTGGGTATACATCTAATATTGACACAGGAACAGGGCCTACAACCGATTTCGCAAGCATGTCTGCCATCTCGTTTCCTATAATATCCTTATGTCCAGGAACCCAGCAGAAAGCCAGATTACAATTAAAACCTCTTGACAGCGACCCAAAACTTAAGACCTTATACTCGTGTCAATTAAAGCCTTCAATGCTGCTTGACTATGGCTGTAGATACAGATGTTCGATCTATCTATTTCTATGGATACCAGCACCTTTGCTGCCCTAGTTATCGCAAAGACCTCTGCCTGGAAAATGCTTTAGTCATCTGTCTGTCCGTCCGTCTGTCTGTCCGTTCGTCTGTCCGTCCGTCCGTCTGTCCGTCCGTCTGTCTGTCTGTCCGTCCGTCCGCCTGTCCGTCCGTCCGCCTGCCCGTCCGTCCGCCTGTCCGTCCGTCCGCCTGTCCGTCCGTCCGCCTGCCCGTCCGTCCGTCTGTCTGTAGAAATCACGCTACAGTCTTTAAAAATAGATATACTGAGCTGAAATATATCGGACTATATCTTGGTATAGCCCCCATATAGACCGATCCGCAGATTTAGGGTCCTAGGCCCATAAAAGCCACATTTATTATCCGATTTTGCTGCAATTTGGGACAGTGAGTTGTGTTAAGCCCTTCGACATTCTTCTTCAATTTGGCTCGGATCAGTTCAGATTTAGGTATATGTGCCATAAAGACCGATCTCTTGATTTAAGGTTTTGGGCCCATGAAAGGCGCATTTATTATCCGATTTCGTCGAAATTTAGGACAGTGAGTTAAGTTAGGCCCCTCGGATATAGTTGCCATATAGGTTTTGGTCCCATAAAAGGTGCATTTATTGCCCGATTTCGACGAAATTTGGGACAGTGAGTTGTGTTGAGCTCTTCCAAATTTTTCTGCATTTTGGCTCAGATCGGTCCTGATTTGGATATAGCTGCCATATAGACCGATATCTCGATTTAAAGTCTTGGCCCCATAAAAGTCACATTTATAATCCGATTTCACTGAGATTAGACGTAGTTACTTATATTAGGCTTCCTAATTATAAGCAGAGAACTACTTTTTTTATATCCTGCACCACCACTGTGGTACAGGGTGTTACAGATTAGTGCATTTGTTTGCAACACTATGAAGGAGAGGAGCTAGACCCATCGATAAGTATACGGATCGGCTTAGAAACACTTCCTGATTCGATTTAGTTATGGCCGTCTGTCCGTCTGTCTGTCCATGCATTCTTGTAATCAGGGTACAGGTCGCATTTGTTGCCCGATTTTTACAAATTCTATCGATTTTGAAAAAGATCGTTCCAGATTTAGATATAGCTCCCATATATAACTTTCATCCGATATGCCCTTTTAAAGCTGCAGGAGCCGCAATTTTGGTGCGATCTCTATGAAATTTGGCATGAAATATTTCGTCCCAATATGTGTGCAAAATTTGATCGAAATCGGTTCAGATTTAGATATAGCTCCTATATATAACTTTCGTCCGATTTGACCTATAAAGGCTGTAGAAGGCACAATTTTGGTCCAATCTTTACAAAATTTGGCACGAAGTGCTTTTTGTGACGTCCCAATATGTGTGCAAAATTTTATTATAATCGGATCAGATTTATATAAAGCTCTCATGTATATCTTTCATCCGATGTGCGCTTTTAAGGCTGTAGAAGCCACACTTTTGATCCGATCTTTTCAAAATCTGGCATGGGCCGTTTTATTCAACGTCCTCATATGTGTGCAAAGTTTCATAAAAATCGGTTCAGACTTAGATATAGCTCCCATATATATTTTTCATCCGATATGGCCTTTTAAGGCTGTATGTACCATCGTAAGAAAGTCATATAAGGTTCTATGCGATATTTCAACAGGTATGCAACATTAAAGTCATACTTAATTTGGATAAAAGTGCTATCTATTAAAAGTATTACGTATACTCGGTGGTATAGGGTATTATATAGTCGGCTCGGCCCGACTTTTGCCTTTCCTTACTGGTTTTCTTCTACTTTTCGCCGACGTTTGCAAAAAAAAAAAATTATTATTCGCTTAATGGACAAATAGTTTTTTAACCATGATTCGCAAGTTTTTCGTGAGTCGTGTGTGAGAAAAAATGTTCTCTTATGAGAGTTCGTGAACGTGGGTCGACATAAAAGTGTCGTTCTTGAATATTTTTTTGTTGCGTGTATGAAAAATCACTCACGTACACATCTCTAGTACACACTCTTACACCTTTAGACTCCAATCTAAACAGAATCACATCAACAACAAGAATTCATAGCACTGGAGAAATTGCACAGCTCTGAGGTGTACCCCCGGTGGCGTTTACCCTTACCGTGATTTGACCAATACTGACCATGATCTCTCTATGCGAAAGCACGATCTGAGTAATTTGTCGGACTATCACGCTATCATCCTCATCCGCAAGCCGTACCTCCCTCTTCAGAGCAAGTACATGCATATTGTTAAAGGCTCCCTCTATAGGTTGTTGGCTTTAAGTTAAAGCTCAATGATAAGTATGTGACGTAAGCTACTAAATTACATATCTGAAATTCAAATTTATAAACAAATGTATTGTAGAATGAGGGACAGCTTTATTAAAAATGAGACTCAACTTATGTGAAGTAGATATTAGTTATACGGAAATATTTTCAGTTTATATGTGTTGAGGTAGCGTAGAGGCAGTTATATGTGTAGAGGTAGAGTTTCACTTCCCAATCACTCAAGTGAACATCTTGGTTGAACTCGACAAAAGGAAACTTAATGAAATGTATTTGGGACTAGAATAGGAATTTGACATTCCAATTCGGAGGCAAACCCGACAAGGACGAAATGGTATGGTATCTAGGCAAAGAGTAAAAATCAAAACTGAATTTTAACATAATTTTGCTGGAGAGAGTCGCCCAGGCTAGAAGTCGTCAAGCAGATATGTGAGCCGACTAGAGAAATAAGGAATATTTGGATAAGAGAACAATTTGTATATCCAAATTTTAGCAAAATGATGGATCCTGGGGATCTTCATAAATACTGTATCCATCATATTTGAAAATCAATTTAAGAGTTTAGTAAAGAACACCAATTATCAACAAGTTATATCTGTGAAAAGCGAAAAACGAAAAATTTAATCTAGGTAAGAATTTTGTATTTGTTTTGCTCTTTTAGGCAGTTACTAGGCGGCCTTTCAGCCCTAAAATCCTCTAATTGTACATTTAGATTCCCCTAAACGGAATATCCAGCCGCTGTTGGTAAATGTGTTCTTTCAAAATGTCGACTGAAAGTGATTTATGGCTAAAAGAAACCCTCCCAACTTGACAAAACAAAATTAAATGCCATTACAATGTTTTCCATTTAAGCTTCATTCGATTTGCATTAATATTTTCCAGTGGATGCTATTGCTTTTTTTTTCGTCTTTCTTGTCCTTTTTTCTCAGTTATAACTTTGATTCACTTACCCGATAATGCTTGAGTAAGCAACGGTGTATTGTTATTTGGCGTTAGCTGACCATTACTCAAATCCACTAAAATTGATTAAACATCCAAGGAGTGAAAGCATGAAAGGCAGCACCGAGTCCAGTCCAAACGACCGAGTCAGCACAGCAACAGCAGCAGCAGCAGCAACATCAACCGAACGAGAGCATGAAAATACAAAAAGAAGAAGAGAGCAAAGAAATTGTATATTAAAATTTAATATACAACAGATAAACATCTTGATGTACAGTCAGTTAAATATAAAATGACACTAACTTCATTAGGATAACAGAAAATGATGATGAAGAAGAGTAAGAATAAGAATAAGAAGGAAAAAGAATGAATCAAACTCGAACTATTAATCAAAGACTTTCTAATTGAATAATATTGGCTCATACAAAAAAAGAAAAGAGACAACGTCAAACACACACACACACACACACACACACTTGCAAATGCATTTGCTCTTTCACACATACAATACATTGTACTCTGGCTAGCTAATATCCAGTCAGTCAATCGCTCACTAAGTGCATGAACTACAGAATGGTTAAGAAAAGAGCACAACACAAGAGTCAACAACAATGCCATGGCAAAATATTGAAACTACTTGGCTCTTTGTAGGTGGTGAGTATAAAACTGTGTAGCTGAAATAGTTGTTATACTTTTGTGTATGTGTGTGTGTGTGTGAGAGACAGAGAGGATTATAAGTGGTAGGGTTAATGTTGGTGTTTAACTGAGTGGGAGGGCTTTCGTTTACTGTGAGTGTTCGTATAATTGTAATTAATGCTGCGTTGCTTAACTGTTATTGCGCTCTATTCACGCCATTAGTTGTTGCTATTGTTTGTTGTCTTTTTTTTCCCCTCAACAAGAGCAGTTACATTAGCTGGGGAAACCCCCCTGCCTTGCATTGCAGAAAAAAAATCCATAAAGCATAGAATGAAAAGTGAAGCACTGTGATTGATTATGGCAACTAAAAAACAGACAATATCGTTAATGTAAGTAGGAATAAGAAAAAGTACAACTTTATTTGTTTGTTTTGCTGACTTAGCTAACCATTCCTCCAGAGCCGGGTAATGATAAATCAAGTACAATTGAAGCTTATGAAAAAAAAAAGACAAAACAATTCACGAAAAGTGGTCGAGGTAAGAAATGCATTAACTAAGGTGGCAGATAAGCCACATATATTAGAAGTATATATTAGACCCTGTTTTAGCAAATCTGCGAAACAATGCAAATTTAAATTTTGGTCAAATGCCGGGGTTTGCGCCTTAGACCAAAAAGCCACCTCAAATGGGTAAGAGGCCGATTGGGACAGTGTGGAACTCAGTAGACCTCTCACCTTTACAACCATCACAGCGGTTTGCGAGTAGAGTAAAAAGCTATCATTTTGGTGCCAACTATGTAAGGGTTAAGTTTAACGGATCTACCCGGTCCTCAAAGCGGTTATATAGATTGAAATTTAGTATTTGCAAGCAGAGTTCGAATCTGTCATCGCAAGAGACTTACAATCAGTGCCGATAGGGGCAATGTGTAATTGAAGATATTTAGAGTACAAATCTGATATCAGAAGTTGGAGCCATTGTCAAGCGGCATGCCGCACAGTGGCCAATATGCCTAATCTAGCGGCGTTTTGCCTCTAGAGGGCGCAAGTCTTATACGATTTGAGTAAAATTTTGCACGATGACTTCTGTTATGACCACCAACATGCGTGCTAAGAATGATCCAAATCGGTTAGTTGACACTGGTCAGTGTGCCATATTAAAACAAGTTAAAAGGCATTAATTTCGGCCGGGCCGAACTTTGAACACCCACCACCTCGGGTATATATGTATGTAAAGCCCCTTTCATCACAATTTGGTGAAAATTGAATAACTTATGCATTCAAATTCGGCATGGAAATTGAGTAGTCGAATAAATATAAG
Source organism: Stomoxys calcitrans (assembly GCF_963082655.1). NCBI lineage: Eukaryota > Metazoa > Arthropoda > Insecta > Diptera > Muscidae > Stomoxys > Stomoxys calcitrans. The sequence continues at coordinate 265,971,374 of NC_081552.1, read as the reverse complement.
TCACTGTTGAATTTTGTATTTAAAATTTCAGTGAAATCGGATAAAAAACAAGTAAAAATACGTCAAGTTTGACCGGGCCCAACTTTGGATACTCACCACCTCGGGTATATATGTAAACCACCTTTCATCAGAATTCGGTGAAAATTTCATACTTTATGTCCCATAGCAGTTATATCAAAATATGTTCCCATTTGGACCAATTACTAATAAATACAGTAGCTATATCCTACAATAAACCGATCTGAACCATATACGAAACGGATGTCCAAAAGCCCAACATAAGTCACAGTGTCAAATTTCAGTGAAATCGGATTATAAATGCGCCTTTTATGGGGCCAAGACTTTTAATCGAGATATCGGTCTACATGGCAGCTATATCCAAATCTGAACCGATTTGGGCCAAGTTGCAGAAAAATGTCGCAGAGCCTAACACAAAGTACTGTCCCAGATTTCGGCGAAATCGGACAATAAATGCGCTTTTTTTGGGCCCAAAACCTTAAACCGAGAGATCGGTCTATATGGCAGTTATATTCAAATCTGAACCGATCTGAACCAAATTGAGGAAGGACTGCGAAGAGCCTAACACAACTCACTGTCTCAAATTTTAGTGACATCAGACAATAAATGCGCCTTTCATGGCCCTCAAACATAAAACCAAGAAATCGGTCTATATGACAGCTATATCCAAATCTGAACCGATCTGTGCGATATTGCAGAAGTATGTCAAGGGGCTTAACATAACTCACTTTCCCAAATTTCGGCGAAATCAGACAATAAATGCGTCTTTAATAAGCCCAAAACCTTAAATCGAGAAATAGGTCTATATGGCAGCTATAACCAAATCTGAACCGATCTGGGCCAAATTGAAGAATAATGTCGAAGAGCCTAACACAACTCACTATCTAAAATTCCAGCAAAATCGGATAATAAATGTGGCTTTTATGGGCCCAAGACCCTAAATCGGAGGATCGGTCAATATGGCAGCTATAACCAAATCTAAACCGATCTGGACCAAATTGAAGAATAATGTCGAAGGGCACCATCCCAAATTTCAGCAAAATCGGATAATAAATGTGGCTTTTATGGGCCTAAGACCCTAAATCGGAGGACCGGCCTTTATGCCAGCTATATCCAAATCTAAACCGATCAGGGTCAAATTGAAGAAAGATGTCGAAGGGCCTATAACAGCTCACTATCCCTAATTTCATCAAAATCGGATAATAAATGTGGCGTTTAAGGGCCTAAGATCCTAAATCGGAGGATCGGTCTATATGGGCTATATCAAGATATAGTCCGATCTATATGGCAGCTATATCCAAATATAGTCCGATCTGTACCATATTTTTGTCAGATGGAGGGAGACTCAAATCTGGGCACTATTCCAAATTTCAGCGAAATCGGATAAAAAATAAAGCTTTTATTGCCTTTAGACCCCTTATCGGAAGATCGGTCTATATGGCAGCTATATCTAAATATAATCCGATCTGAACCATATATGGCTCAGTTTCCTTAAACTACTCGCTGTTTCAAATTTCAGCGAAATCGGACGAAAAATAAAGTTTTTATGGGCATTAGACCCTTTATCGGAAAATCGGTCTATATAGTAGCTATATCCAAATATGGTCCGATTTGGTCCGTTCAAGAACTTAACCAGCGTGCATCAAAAAGACGTATCTTTGCCAAATTTCAGCTCAATATCTCAATTTTTGAAGCCTGTAGAACAGACGGACTAAATCGGACAAAAATTGTGGCTTCCATGGATTCAATCGATCAAATCGGGAGTTCGGTTTATATGGGAGCTATACCAGGTTCTTGACCGTTTTGGCCCATTTACAATCCCCAACGACCTACATCAATATTGAGTATCTGTGCATTATTTCAAGCGGTTTGCTTTGCGCGTTCGACCGCTAGCGTGATTTCGACAGACGGATCGACATGGATAGTTCAAATCTGAATTTCGAAACGATCAGGAAAATATATACTTAAGGGGGTCCTAGATCACTATTTCGAAGTGTTACATACGGAATGACTAGATAAGTAGACTGTCATCCTATGGTGGTGGGTATAAAAAGTATGCGTTTAAACTCGATCATCCTTGTTCGGTTCCTAGAAGCTTTAATATTTGCTGGTTTGGCAGAAATTTGGTATGTAGAATAGATGCCCTTCAACTATATTTAGTTTGTATACATTTTTAGTAGGTTCCGGCCGAACTTTGCATGCTTTCTTCTTGTCTCTCAGTTATCTTCTCTAAATATTTTACCACTTTTGTCCGCGAAAAAGAAAACTTTATCAACAAAGCATTCGAACCAACATTGAGATAAATACGAGCAGCGTGAAGAATAAATGCCTGGTTTGTTGCAAACACCTGATAATGAATTTTTCAATTAGTCGCCATCGAAAAAAAAAAAACTTCTTTCCTAAGTCATAGCGAAGCACCGATTCTTTTGTGACACCTATGGCGCCTGAAAACTTTGTCCAGAGAAGTTTGAGAAAAACACTATCAACACTATGACTTTTTGTGGTGTTTTGGTAGATTGTGTCTATCGTCGTTGGTTTTCTTTTTTTCCATGCGAAATAATTTATCTGAAGAAAATTGGTTTTCTGTATTTCCTTTTGTTTTTAAGTGGTCCATCAAGGATAATTTGCTAAAGCAGCCAAAAAACACATTTTAATGAGAGCAACAAATAGTAAAAAAGTTTGTTTTTAAAAATGGGTAACATAGTTGACAAGTCTTTAACGAGCACAGCCATTTTCAATTCAATTAATAAAAAGAGCTAATGGAGTTATTGAATGTTTAGAAAGGGGCAGAATAGTTAAGTTGGCATCTTTAACATGGAGGGTTAGTTATGTGTATCGCCTTAGCCATTGAACAAGCTATAGATCGATTCGAACCATACGCGACACGTATATTGAAGATCATGGGAGAAGCCGTGGTTCAAAATTTCTGCAAAATAGGATGAAAATTGCGCCCTCTAGAGGCTCAAGAAGATCCCAGATCGGTTTATATGGCAGCTATACCAGGTTGTAGACCGGTTTCGACTATACTTCGCATAGTTGCTGGAAGTCATAACAAAACATCTCGCGAAAAATTTTAGCCAAATCGGACGATAATTGCGCCCTCTAGCGGCTCAAGAAGTCAAGGTTCAAGATCGATTTATATGGCAGCCATACCGAGTTGTAGACCGATTTCGACTTTACTTCGCACAGTTGTTGGAAGTGATACCAAAACACAACGTGCAAAATTTCAGTCAAATCGGACCATATTTGCGCCCTCTAGAGGCTCAAGAAGTCAAGACCACAGATTGGTTTATATGGCTGCTGTACCAGGTTATGTACTGATTTGCGCCATACTTAGCACAGTTGTTGGAAGTCATTATGCCAAATCGGATGACATTGCGATAGCTATATCTCCATATAGGCCGATCGAAACCTTATTTGGGTCAGTTGTCGCGAAGCCTTAAACTACTCACTGTTTAAAATTTCAGCAAAATCGGATAACCGATTTGACCCGTTCAATAACTTAACCAGCGTGCATCAAAAAGACAAATCTGTGCCAAATTTCAGCTCAATATCTTAATTTTTTAAGGTTCTTGAGTGATTACAACAGACGAACGGATAGACGGACAGACGGGCAGACACACGGCCATCGTTAAATTGTCTTAGAATTTTACGACGTACCGAAATATATGTACATTCTAGAGTCGGAAATTGATATTTCGATGTGTTGCAAAGGGAATGACTAAATGAATATACCCCCTATCCTACGGTGGTGGGTATAAAAACGTGTTAAGTTCAGCAGTGCCGCATCTTGGATACCCACCACCATGGATTCTGCAAAAAATGTGCACATATAAACTTAGTTGATGGGCACATGTGTACTTTGCGTACCGAATTTCTGTAAACTCAGTCAAAAATTGGAACTTCTGAGGGTCGTGGAAAGCTAATTGGTAGATTGGTTTGTATGGGAGCTATATCAGGTTATAGACCGATTTGGACCGTACTTAATTGGGTTGTTGGAAGTCATAACCGAACGCCATGCGTAAAATTTCAGCCAAATCGGACGAATATTAAAGCTTCTAGAGGCTAACGAAGTCATATCATTATATGGGAGCTATATCAGGTTATAGTTCGGGCCGTACTTGGCACAGTTTATCAAGCTGCATGGAGGAATAGAGTATGTAAGGAGAAGAGCCAAACCTAATGCTATGTGCTCAATTCGACTTAGAATGCCTTTCTTCGAATTGGCCTTGTTGGCCACTTTGCTATTTTGCTATTTGCTATTTTGGAAAAGCTTCCATATAACATCGTTCATGCTGTTCCTCGAACCTCAACGAAATAAGCTTCATATACTTATTTTGTAAATACATTTCCTCATATATTCCAAAATATTTTACTTTTGATTTTCAACTAACTTTAAATTAAAATGAATTCATTGAAATTTGACCGAAAGTGCTTTGCAATCTCATATTTCCTGCTATATGTATGTTATGTGCTCCATAAGATTTTAAAAGCCTTTAAATCAGTTGGTTTAATTTTGAATCATTTCACAATACGAGTAACAACAAATATTTGAACAGCATTTCGATTGTTTGTTTGTGTATGTGGCAGTTTATGGTAAATTTTTAAAATATGCAGATTTCTTTGAAATTCGAATAAAAGTCAATATTAATTCTTAACTTCCTAACTTTGTATGAAATGAAATTGCTATGTTATGAACTCGGAATGCATTTGTTTTGCAATCTTTGGCACTATTTGAGAACAATAACAATAATAATAATATTTCTTTTTGTTGAAAATCTGTTTTTTACATTTGTCGAAATGCAATGCAATGTTCTATGAAAGCTGTTGTATTGGGGTGAATGGAAAAAATGAAAGAGATGAACATTTCCGAAAAGTTACCTTTGAAGGAATTGTGGGAAGTATTCTCTTGAGTCAAAGATTGTAGCCGTTTTTTAAACCATTTATAAGCTGATATATTGGGTTGCCCAAAAAGTAATTGCGGATTAGTGTAAAAAAGTATATTTGATTAAAGTTCATTCTAAGTTTTATTAAAAATGCATTTACTTTCTTTTAAAAAATCCGCAATTACTTTTTGGGCAATGTCCCATGTAAAATCCCATGTAAAACAAAATTTCGATTGATGTTCTAGAGCTGCTGGAAGTCACAATTGTTGTCTGATTTGGCTGAAATTTTATACGTCATGTTCTGTTATGACTGCCTAGATCCGTGCAGTCTAAATCGTTCTATAACCTGCTATCTCCAAATATGACATCTACAGTCCCAAAAGCCAAAATTTATGGCTCAATGGGCAGAAGTTTTGTAAGAAAAGAACAGACGTGCTCCTCAACTAAGTTTGTTTTTGTAAATTTGTAAGCAAATCCATGGTGGCGGGTATCCAAGATTCAGCCCGTCTAAATTTAGCTCATTTTTACTTGTTATTGACTCAAATGACAAACATGTGTGGAAGTAATTTAAATTCATTCACTTTTGCCTGATATGACAACTTTTAGCCTTGACTAATAACAAATCAAAGAATGAGTTGCAAGCTGAACGAATGTTATCTACCGGTAGTTTGGCCCATTTTCATACAGCGCATCCATACTGACATTGTTTTTCGTTCTTACCTTGCTCTTTAAAATGGCCCAAAAAGAAAACTCCGTCGGATTGACAGCCACTATGTGGATGTACTGAAGTACGGAACATGATTTTTTATACCCTCCATTCTGTTTGTAACACCTCAAAATATGCGTCTGAGATCCCATAAGGTATATATATTCTTGATCGTCATGTCATTTTAAGTCGATCTAGCCATGTCCGTCCGTCTGTCCGTCCGTCCGCCTGTCTGTCCGTCTGTCCGTCCATCCGTCTGTCCGTCCGTCCGTCCGTCCATCTGTCGAAAACGCGCTAACTTTCGAAGGAGTAAAGCTAGCCGCTTGAAATATTGCACAAATACTTTTTAGTAGTGTTGGTCGGTTGAGATTGTAAATGGGCCCAATTCGGTCCATGTTTTGATATAGCTGCCATATAAACCAATCTTGGATCCGAATGAACTGAAATATTACACATACAATAGCATATTCTTACTCAATATTCTTTGTTTGCCTAAAAAGAGATACTGTTTGACATCCTTCATCAATTCAGCCCAGATCGGTTCAAATTTGAATAAAGCCGCCATATAGACCGATCCGCCGATTTAAGATTTTGGGCCCATAAAAGGCGCATTTATTATTCGATTTTGCTGAAATTTGGGACAGTAAGTTCTGTTAGGCCATTCGGCCTAGATCGATTTGGCCTAGTTCGATCTAGATTTGCATACAGCTGCCATATAGACCGATCCGCCGATTTAAGGTCTTAAGCCCATAAAAGCCACATTTATTATCCGATTTTGCTGAAATTTGGGACAGTGAGTTGTCTTAGGCCCTTCGACATCTTTCTTCAATTTGGCCATAATCGGTTCAGATTTGGATATAGCTGCCATCCGATTTCTCGATTTCAGGTTTTGGGCCAATAAAAGGAGCATTTATTGTCCGATGTCGCCGAAATTTGGGACAGGGAGTTGCGTTAGGCCCTTCGACATTCTTCGTAAATTTGGCCCAGATCGGTTCAAATTTGAATATAGCTGCCATATAGACCGAACCGCCGATTTAAGGTTTTAGGCCTATAAAAGGCTCAGTTATTGTCCGATGTCGCTGAAATTTGAGACAGTAAGTTGTGTTAGGCTCTTCGAAATTCCTTTGCAATTTGGCTCAGATCGGTCATGATTTGGATATAGCTGCCATATAGATCGATCTTGCGGTTTTAGGTTTTGGGGCCATAAAAGGCGCATTTATTGTCTGACTAGCCCGAAATTTGAGACAGTGAGTTGCGTTAGGCTCTTGGACATTTTTTTGCAACTTGGCCGAAATCGGTCCAAATTTGGATATAGCTGCCATATAGACCGATATCTCTATTTAAGGTTTTGGACCCATAAAGGGGACATTTATAATCAGATTTCACTGAAATTTGACACAGTGACTTATGTTAGGCTTTTTGACATCCGTGTCGTTTATGCTTCCGATTGGTTTATTTTTATTTGTATTTAGTCCAAATCGGAAGATATTTCGATGTAACTGCTATGGGACATAAGGTATGAAATTTTCATTTTGATGAAAGGTGGTTTACACATAAACTCGTGGTGGTGAGTATCCAAAATTCGGCCCAGCCGAACTTAACGCCTTTTTACTTGTTTGGATTATTATTTCTGAACACCTGAAGGGATCTATTTTTATGCGATTTAGTTGAAATGTTGCATATTAAATTATGTGGTAAACAAGCTTTCAGGGGCACTTTTCGTGGGAACTTTAATAAGCCAGTGTTCTGGCTAGATTTTTTAAGGGCGTGAAGACACAATTTGTATTCGATTAGGTTACATTTTTGTTTGTTTTTCATGGCTTCTAACATGGATTCTGGAAAATTGTGTTAACGCCATCGCTTGGCTGAGGCTGTATATTAATAATATTTTCAATTTAACACCGAAACTGTTGTTTATTTTTGGCTTCTGTATCAATTAAAAATTTCTTCTTCTTCGGCGTAAGCAGTTGCCTTATTCTAAAAGTTGAAACTTTCATGTATTTTATCAACCCACCCCAATACCCAAATATAAATGTAATGCATGCAATTTTTCAGCATGTTTTCTTGTTCATTGCTGATTGCGTTGTTGCTCTACAATGGGGGAGGAAAAAAAAAATATTTTCTGCTTAACATTTTCCAAAGATTTCAAATGTATGTTGGCATGTATGTAGTGGTGTAGGTTGGCTTGTATTTGTAAATTTTCATATATGTTAAGGAGTTATGCATGTAGATCCTGCAAAAGAATACTTGAGTACTTCTAAAGGATTACTAAGGCAGCAAGGGTAGGAGGCAAAAGGGCTAAGGAGAGGGCAAGGAGCTAGTCTTTCGGTACTTTGGCAGTGAATGTGCAGTTTATGGATTTGTTATGGATTTTACAATAATGATTGCACCGCAAGAACTACTTCAAATAAATGAAAAAGCTGTAAAGCTTTTTGCAGAGCATGTGGAGCAGGGAAGACATAAATAAAATGTTTTTTGTAAATTTCTCGTAATCAAATCAAAATGTTATAAAACTACACACAAACTCACGCTTGGGTGGCATTTTGTTTATAAATATTCATAAAATGTTTTGTTTAAAAAAAAAAGAACAAAAAAATCGACAAAATTTAAATTCTATTAATTTGAGATTTGCTATGGCAGGGGAACATTTGTCTAGCATACAATTTATGTACTCTTGATTGTTGTAGATTTTGTGTTTTTTTTTTTTTTGAGTAGGATATAAATTTTCATAAAAATCCATTTTAGAATTCTATAAATGTGTTTTTTTGGCATTTATGAAATAAAATCAACAACAGAAACGGAAATGAATAAAAAAACAAAACAAAACAAAAAACATTGTCTATATACCCTCCCCTCTTATGGGGTTATTGTTGGGCTGCTCTGCCATTGGGTTGTGTTTATCAAAAAAAAAAAAATATAATTTACATGTATTTATTAAACATGTTTTTTGTTGTTTTTTTTCAGCGACTGTTATTATCAAATTGTAACTTCTAAATGCATTTTATATTAGTTTGTATTGTTTTTATTTTTTACTAGGGCTCGTTTACCATACACAGGACAAATACATAAATGTTGTATTTTTTTGAACATTAGTTTTGTTCGTTGGCTGTTTGGTTGCTTTTTTTGCTAAAGGATAATAAATAATTTGATTATATCTTTACGTTTGTAGCTGTCGGAGTGTGTGTGTGTGTGTGTGTAGGTATGTATATGGATGTGCTTTACAATGGCAACAATGAAATACAAAAAGCATAATCCTAAAATTTCTCTATTGGCTTTAAATGAAATTGTTTATAGACTAGTCTCTGGCAGTTGTTTTTGTGTTAGTGCGGAATTTTATTTTGTTTTTCTTCTTTTAGGATTTTCCTCTTTTGACAACATTATATTTATTGGAATTTGTTTGCCAAGTTTTCAGTCCCCCACCCTTCACTGGCTTCTAGGTTTTCCTGTTTTCTTAAGTTTGTCTAGGTTTTTTGATTTTAAGTTTATTTCGATGCTAGCCTTTGCATCTTTGTGTGTTGTTTTATAATTTCATGGGAAAAAAACGAACTTCCACAAAAGGTTTTTGCTGACTCTGGCACAATAAAACAAGATTTAATATGCATTTGACATATTGAACCTTTGAGGTGAAAGCCTTATGGCGTTTATTTTTATTTTATGCTCTGTCAACTTTTTTTCTGTTTTTTTGTTGCCTTTTCTTTCTTGATGACAGCATTGACGTAAGTAATGGCATATTAAAACAATAAACACTTGGTAATTGATCAGAATGGAGAAAAATATTTAAAAGATTTTGAAGCTGTTTTTGTTTTTTGTATTGGTTGTCCAAATATGATGGCTATAAATTTTGTGTTCCAGGATTTTAGTCAAGTGCATAATCCTTTTGTCATAATAAATATTGGCCTTTGATAGACCATTAGTCTATAAAAATAAATGAATTTGATATGCTTTGGGTTACAGGCATTTGGGGGATAATTTGTATTGCTAAAGGAATATTTGAGATTTTTCAAGTTTTCTTGAACTTTGTTTTAAATAGAAAGAGCCTTCGAAAGTATGTTTGAACGCAATTACAAAAGTGCAAGTGTTTTTTTCATTGACATGAGAATCATAACCGAAATTGATGCAGCATTAGTAATGGGAGATCAGTTTATATGGGGGTCATAACAAGCGCCTTTTATGGGGCCAATTCTTTAAATCGAGATATCGTTCTATATGACAGCTATATCCAAATCTGGATCGATTTGAGCAAGTTTCAGAAAAATGTCAAAGAGCCTAAAACAACTCACTGTCCCAAATTTTAGCGAAATCGGACAATAAATGTGGCTTTTTTAGGGGCCCAAGACCCTAAATCGGAGGGCCGGTCTATAAGGCAGCTATATCCAATTGTTGACCGATCCGAGCCAAATTGAAGAGGGACGTCGAAGGGGTTAACATAACTCACTGTCCCAAATTTCAACGAATTCGGACAATAAATGCGCCTTTTATGGGCCTAAGATCCCAAATCGGAAGATCGGTCTATATGGCAGCTATATTCAAATTCTCGACCGATCTGAGCCAAATTGAAGAACGATATCGAAGGGCCCGACTTAATCTACTGTCGCAAATTTGGGCGACATCGGACAATAAATACGTCTTCTATGTGGCCAAAACCTTAAATCGCAAGATCGGTCTATATGACAGCTATATCAAATTCTTGACCGATCTGAGCCAAATTGAAGAAGGATGTTGTAGGGCCCAACACAATCCACCGTCCCAAATTTGGGCGACATCGGACAAAAAATGCGCCTTTTATGGCCCCAAAACCTTAAATCGAGAGATCGGTCTATATGGCAGCTATATTCAAATCAAGACCGATCTGGACCAAATTGAAGAGAGATGTCAAAGGGCCTAAAACAACCCACTGTCCCAAATTTCATCAAAATCGGATAATAAATGTTGCCTTTATGGGCCTAAGACCCTAAATCGGCCGATCGGTCTATATGGGGGCTATATCAAGATATAGTCTGATATAGCCCATCTTCGAACTTATCCTGCCTATGGACCAAAAAAGAATCTGTGCAAAGTTTCATCTTAATATCTCTATTTTTAAAGACTGTAGCGTGATTTCAATAGACAGATGGACAGACGGACGGACATGTCTAGATCGTCTTAGATTTTTGCGCTGATCATGAATATATAGACTTTATAGGGTCGGAAATGGATATTTCGATGTGTTGCTAACGGAATGACAAAATGAATATACCCCCATCCTTCGGTGGTGGGTATAAAAAAGTTATTAGGCTTTGTAACGTTCACCAGATATTTTCTTTCAACTAGGAACAGGGTGCGTATGATTTATGTTAATACGGTTGATATCAAAGACGTATACGTTATGTGTACCATTGCAAAGTATATGGAAGGCGTATTAGTTACGTGATGGTCTTACAACTTTTGTTTCAAACAAATCAATGTTCTTATAACAATTACAAAATTATAAATTTCATATAGAATGGAATTTCGAATATATAAATGTCTATATTATAACTATTTTACCAAAGTACAAAAAAAAGCTAAATGAAACTAGTGTTTAGGAGGCTAGGCAACATACAATTTAGTACTTTATCTACATTTATGGTTTTACGATTTGTTTCTTAAGCATACACAACTAACAAAAAGTTTCCGTTTGTTTTTTCACACATACTGAAATATATATCCCCTTTTGAGGTTAATTGATTACAAAGAAAATTACCAAGAGAGACGAGTTCAGACACAAGTCTTGCCTCTGTCTCTGTGTGTGGCTATAATAAATGTAGAATAGTAATAAATGGATTTTACTTAGGCAGGTGTTGTTTTATGCATGAATATCCAAGGCTCTGTTATTACTTTTCACTTCACATATTGTCTAACAAAGGAGCTACCATCTGGGTAAAGTTGAATGTTTTATGTCGAAGACCATTTTTTTGTTGTTGTTTTGGCTAACTAAAGATATGATTTATATAACAACAATACATTTTGTTAGATAGCTATGTACATATGTAAAAGAAAATGTTTATTTTCTTTATTTTTTGGGTTTTTATATATATTATTAAGAGAGCTACTGGTACATTGTGGGTATAAATCTTCATGTTTCTAAATTTTAGTATAAATGATTATGGGTATTACAAAAGTTAAGAGTCTACTGAGTTTCGAAATACACATTTAGTTGGTTGAGGTAAATGGTCCTCTTTATATGACGAGACAAAATGGCTATTAAATGTTGAGATAGGTATGTTTGTCTATAACTAGGTATATATATATGTGGGCTTATATAAAGTAGAAACAACAACAGAACTGAACTAAATTTGAAAACTAAATGGAAAGAAACAACAAAAGATTTTTGTATGGGTTTTTAGTTTGGGGGGGTGGGTTGTTTTTTTTTTTTTTTGTTTCTTTGTTGTTTCCATACAAAACTGTGCTACGGACAACTTGAGTCTGACCTTGATGTGTGTTGACTGTGCTCTATGCTCTCTGCCCAAGGTGTTGGTTGGTTGATATTCGATTGTAGCTTCAGCTGCTGCTGTCATGATTGGTGCTCAACACTTCCAAAAGGCACCAAGTTTGACCGCTCATTATTAAAGTTCTCGGCAAGGCTAAATACCAGAAAAGCCAAAAGTGTTGATGAGTTAGATAGATGATGGTGATGGTACGTTCTTACGATGTGGCCAGCAGACATAGACCTCAAGCAGACCTCATTTTTCTTAATGACCTTCTATGGCCACAAAAAAAAAACTACCAAGCCAAACAATACACACTTTTGCCTTTTGTCTTCTTATTAATGTAGGGGTCTTCTCTTCTTCAAACTTTTGTGGTTGTAGATTATTGCTATGACTCCTCCTCCCCTCACAGCACCACCAAGGTGCTTACATTCTCAGAAGGCCCAATATGATCCTTAATTTGTGTGTTTTGTTTGAACTTTGGCTGGAGTGAAAAGTATGCCAGCTCACAAACTTGGAGAATCACAAGGAGAAAAAGGTGTCAAATCATGATAAACCCTACGGACATCGTATCCCTGTTCCTTCATCGTCTTCGTGCTTTTGTTAAAAGTGTCCAATATTTGTTTCTAAGAAAAATTGTTTTTCTAGAAAGTTTAGAAAACAGAAGACCACACAAACCTAGAGTGGTTGTTGTAGAAATGGGGGAGGGTTATATGGGTTATGGACAAACACAATAGGACAAAAGCAATAACCCTCTTTTACTGACCCTTTTTAAGTTCGAAAGCTTACCACCAACCACTCCTACTATGTGACATAACCCATTTTGTTGTTGGCAACTCCCTATTTGCCCGCCCCCCTCTTTGCAAATGAAAGAAAACAACAATGGCCATAGCACTTTGGTTAGTTTTTTTGTTTTGTTTTTAATTTAAATATTCTTTTTGTTGTTGTTGTTGCAAGCAATTGTGCTCATTTTATTAATTTTTTTTTCTTTTTTTTCTCCCGTCTGTCTTATTTTTGTCAAAGTTTTTGGGTTTTCTTGGCTTTTCTGTTTATTTTGTGTGTGTGTATTTTTTTTTATTGCAGCTTTAGTAGACTAGATAATGATTGCGTTTTAAGTATTAATGCTATAACGATGTTATTCAAGCGTTATTTCAATTTTCAATTTTGGTTATTTGGTTGCTTTTTTTTGTTGCTTCATACCATCCTTTCATCCTTTGAGAGTGAGATTTTCTTTCAATTGTTTCGCCTCAAGCCCTTTTCTTTGTAAGTTTTGTTTTTTTTTCGAGGGTCTTAAAGTTGTTTTTTCGGTTGGTGTTCTTTTTAAGCAGAGAAAAAAATCACAGTGTTTTTTTTTTGTTTTCTTTCTTTTTTTATTATCATTGCTATACGACATTATAATGATGTTGTTGAAGTGTAAATCAACACTCATTTCCTTATATACTTCTTGTGTCATTTATGGCAAACAATTATCACCTATTTGCATGTGAGTAGCTTATAGAAATTAATTTAGCTATGGCAATAGTTTTTTTTATGTGCTCTATTGGGTGATAGTTGGATATGGTCTTTGAATAGCTACCTGCTCGTATTCAATGATAAGGAAGATTTTCTATTGCCAGCACCAGGGTGCGTATGAGTATTGTTGATTATAGTTACCCATATAAACATACTTTTAACTAGCTAGTATGAAGCCCCAGCTCTATGATGACCAAAAATAGTCGTCGAGGAAGGCGTTGTACAAAATTTGGGAAAGACTGTTCAATAAACGCGCTTGCAATGGCTCTAGGAGTGAACATCGGGCTATATATATGTATGAGAGCTATATCTAAATCTGAACCGATTTCTATGAAATGTCGAGAGTCATAAAAAAATCCTTCTTGCTAAATTTCGAGAGAATCGGTTAACAAATGACCTTTTTATTGCATTATTACTTCAAATCGGACGAACATATATATGGGAGCTATATCCAATTCTGAACCGATTTTAAGCAAACTTCTCATATACTGTGGTAGTTGTCAAAAAAGGTGTTGTACAAAATTTTGGAAAGATTGGTCAATAAATGCGCCTGCAATGGCTCTGGGAGTGAAAATCGGGCTATATACTTGAGAACTATATCTAAATCTGAACCGATTTCAATGAAATTCGACAATAATGTCGAGAGTCATAATTGTTCTTGCTAAATTTCGAGAGAATCGGTTAACAAATGACCTTTTTATTGCATTATTACTGCAAATCGGACGAACATATATATGGGAGATATATCCAGATCTGAACCGATTTTTTCCAATTTCAATAGGCTTTGTCTATAGGCCGAAAAACATGCCTGGACCAAATTTGAAGACGATGGGATTAAAACTGCGACCTGTACTTTGTACACAATTTAACATGGACAGACGGAACGACAGACGGACGGGCAGACAGATGGACAGACGGATATAACTAAATCCAATCAGAAAGTGATTCTGAGTCGATCTGGATATGCATCGATGGGTCTACCTCTCTTCCTGTTGGGTGTTACTAATTCACTAAGTTATAATACCCTGTACCACAGTAGTGGTGTAGGTAATAATAGACCAATCTGAACCATATACGACACGGATGTCGAAAGGCCTAACATTAATCAGTGTAGAATATCGGCGAAATCGATCAATAAATGCGTCTTTTGTGGGCCCAAAACCTTAAATCGAGAGATCGGTCTATATGGCAGCTATATCCCAATCTGAAGCAATCAGGGCCATATTGAAGAGGGCTGTCAAAGGACCTAACACAACTCACTGTCCCAAATTTCAGCAAAATCGGATAATAAATGTGGCTTTTATGGGCCTAAGACCTTAAATCTGAGGATCGGTCTATATGACAGCTATATCCAAATGTGGACCGATTTGGTCCAAATTGACGAAGAATGTCAAAGGGCCTAAGACAATTCACTGTCCCAAATTTCAGCAAATTCGGATAATAAATGTGGCTTTTATGGGCCCAAGACCCGAAATCGGAAGATCGGTATATATGGCAGCTATATCCAAATCTGGACCGCTCTGTGCCAAATTAACGAAGGAAGTCGATGGGCCTTACACAACTCACTGTCCCAAATTTTAGCAAAATCGGATAATAAATGTGGCTTTTATGGGTCTAAGACCCTAAATCGGCGGATCGGTCAATATGGGGGCTATATCAAGATATAGTCCGTTCAATATTTCTATTTTTAAAGACTGTAGCAGATTTCAACAGACAGACGGACGGACATGTCTAGATCGTCTTAGATTTTTACGCTGGTAAAGAATATATATACTCTATACGGTCGGAAGTGGACATTTCGATATGTTGTAAACGGAATGACAAAATGAATATACCCCCATCCTTCGGTGGTGGGTATAAAAAGAAAATTTTTAGGAGGAATTCCGTGTTACTTATAAAATCCTTAATTGTTTTCAATACCACTCCCCTCAGTTGGTTCATGTCTGATATTGTGTCTCCACCTAAGTACCGGTATCTGTTGGACACGAAAGTCGGGCAATGACAAGGGAAATGCTCCAATGTCTCATCATCTTCCCCGCATGCCCTAAACATGCTATCAGTTGCTGCACCGATTTTACATAAGAGAGCTGCCCTGTGTGTCCCGTGATGATACCAATAGCTATACTGACCTCCTTCTTGCTACTTTTCAGTAATAGCCTCGTTTTCTCACGATCTGAATCCAATCATAGGATTTTCGCCGTCCTACCGACCGTTTCGCTGTTCCACAATGTTGCATGCGCATTCGTCGCCCACTCCCTTAACTCGATCTGCATCGACCCTAGAGCCTTCGGGTAAACCAAGTTTATTGACGGCAGTCCTCTGGCCGTCACCGCCAAATTGTTTGGCCTTTCATTTCCCCTTACTCCGTTATGGCCGGCACCCAAACGATGCGGATTTTGCCATCCTCAGAGAAGGCATTAATCCGCTGCTTACGGTGCAAGACTGTTCGCGACCTTATCGTCCTGGTTGTTATTGCCCCTATGGCAATTTTACTGTCGGTAAAGATGTTCACACTCGACGTCCTCGCGTTAGCACCACACCACTTTAAGCGTTCCGTGATCGCCCGGATCTCCGCCTGCAGGACCGTATTATGGTGAGGCAGTCTAAAACAAATCTCAATCTCTCAGTCTCAATATAAACCCCCAGGCCCACTCTGTCCTCTAGCTGTGATCCATCCGCGTAACATGATCTTCCAGATGGCAATACAAGGGTTCCGTCAATTCAAGACTGTGCCGATGGTAGCAGTGTCTCGCACTGGACTTCAAAGTTCATTTGTGGTATCCGATGGGAAACCTCTTCCCTTCCTTCCAGTTTCCTATCGGCGCCTCGATTATACCTCGATGGTATGAGCTGCTCCCATCCTCAATCCATTCTCCCATCGCCTTAAGTCTCATAACCGCAGTGGCTGCCTCTCACTTAATCTGTAAGTCAATGGGTCGGATATCTAGAATAGTCTCCAGTGCCCTAATGGGCGTGGGTCTCATCGCTTCGCCTATGCCAAGACAGCTCCTGTTCTCTGAACCGGTTGTATGGTTCTTATGTTGCACTCTTTCTCCATAGCAGTCCACCAAACTACTGAGGCATCTACATAGTGCCCAGCATCTGTGAGCCTTCTCAATACGCTGCTGAATGTGACACTTCCAATTCAGTTTCCTGTCAGATTTCGAAATCGTCGTATTGAGGAAATGTGGTGCGTTAAATTGGCCCACCTTCGTCTTCCTCGTGAAAACGCATATTTCAGTCTTCTCTGGGTTAACATTGAGACCTCTGGGTCTAGTCCAGTCATGTGTCATATGCAAGACCCTTTCGGCCCCTCTGCATAGCTCGTTCGTATCCTTACCCCTTAGATTCCCTTAAATTCTGGGTAAGAATTCCGCCTTTTATGCGTTAAATGTCTTCAATCGGAAAATAGGGCTATATGGTTCAAGACGTTAAATCGGGAGATCTCTTTATTCATACTCAGCACAGTTTTTCATTGAAATAGAGGCAAAAATATGACTTTTATGAACTCAGGAAATCTTTAGGAGACCGGTATAAAGGGTGCTATATCAAGATATAGTCCATCTTTGAGCTATAGTCTGTAAAGTGATTTAAACAGTTAGACGGACAGACATAGCTAGATCGTTTGTGAATTTCACGACGTCTAGCATGTATACTTTGTAGGATTGATAATGCATGATCAGGAGTTTTTCAAATGGAATGAGAAAATGGCCATATTTTTCAGTGGTGGGTTTAAAACCGTATTTTTGACTTAAGGAATATTTGGTAGGTTTTGGTCAGGTTTGGTAGGATTTTTCTTAAATTTTGATAGGAAATAATTTTCTTGAGTGGCAACACTGGTGGCAATTAATTTGATTTCAATATAACCAGCTAATGTCATAGTTGCTCTATGCAAACCTAGAGGACACAGGGTGCGTATGAGTTTTGATAAATATATGACGTATACGTCACATGGGCCTTTTGCTTACATTGTAATGAATGTGAGCATTGTTTTTTTTTCTAGGCAAATGCAACATTGAAATCGGATTAAAAGTTTTTTTTTTTGTCATTTTATCCCCTTTGATTTTTAAACTAATTAATTCAAACCCAATTAAAATATCTAGTGTTTCCAAACGGCGAAAAAAAGAGACATTTACATTTTCCTGTTTTTCCCCATATCTATTGGCTTTATTATCATAGATAAAAACATATTTAAAGTGATTATCATAAATTCGTTTAAAACTGATTTTATGCTTAATGCTGGGATCATTGGGGTTAAACGAACGCATTAACTATTCAAGGACCACATCCAAAATAAGTGAATCATTTGTGAATGTGTGTATAAGCATTTCTGTGTGGTGTGTGTAAGTAAGTGTTTTCAGTGGCGAGTAAGTGTGTGTGTGTGTGTGTGAGAGTGTCAGAGAGAGTGTCTGTGTAAACAACAATATTAACTAACTAACCAACTAATATTGTTGTTTATTATTATATGCTGCGAGATATAATTGCTTAAATAAGCACTATGACTCGTTCATTTCATTTAATTTTATGATATTTTTTTTTGTTGTTGCTATTGTTATTGTTGGTAGCTAATGATGATGGCTGGGGAGGTTGGGGGCATAAAGTTTGCTACTTGGAGTCCTCATTTGGATTATTACAAAGCTGTTGGAATGTTGCTGTCATAAAAACCATATTGCACGAGGCCCCCTGCCACCACACAAGTGGGCGGGGAGGGGCGGAGGCTGAACTTATCTAAAATAATTGCAAAGCAATATAAATACTTATGCTCATGTTTTTGGTTTTGTTGTTGTTGTTACTGTTGTTGTTTTCGCAATAATTGAATTTCAATTTATTTTTATTACTAAATATCAATATTTATTGTTTTTTTTTTTTTGAGGGGATTTGGATTGAGGGAGCTTTGGGGTTTGAAATTGGGTTTCTGTTTTAACTGCGTTGCTCATTTTGTTAGTTTGTATTATCTATATTGTATTGTTGTTGTTGTTGTTAAACTTTGGTTTTTACTACTCAAATATTATCAATTTAATAATTATAAGCATTATAGAGTTTACACACACACACAGCCAAACATGGCCATATCCATAACCACCCACTTGGGCATATTGTTTTGTTATAGGGGGCACTTATTGTTGTTGCCTGCATTGTTTTGGTTTTTATTTTTAAATAATCATTCAATTATTGTTTAGCTCAATATTTGCCCACTTTGTTTTGGTTTTGGCATATGGGCTTTAGTTTGTTGCCCAGGGCCCATTGCAGTTTGGCATATCATTGGCCGCTGTATTTCCGGTTGGCTGGACAATGGTAGTAACAAGATTGTTGGTAAGTATGTGTGTTTGCGTTTTAATAGGCCTAATTATATCCACATATTAATAATAATTCATAATCGTTCTAATCAATACAAATACTTTGCTGAGGCTGGTGTGGATAGGCTTGTGCATGTGTGTGTGTCCCATTTTTTTCTAGTTTTACAAAATGTTCTATTGTAATACAGTTTGTTTTTGAGTGTGTGTGTGTGTGTATTGTTTGTTATTTTTTTATGAGGGAGTTTGTTGGACTTCTTCTTGCAGTTTCAGCTTAATAAATACATTTTGCATATTATGCGAATATGCGTCGAGTTTTTTCTGCACTCTCTTTATTTGAATAATTTGTTTGGTAATTTTTTCTATATCAGTTGCTGATGTTTTTTTTTTTCTTCTTCTTTTTGTTTGTAGTTCGCTTAGCAATTGGCAATATATTTTAAATTGGTTGTTAGTTTTTGCTTCTTCTTTTTTCCTTATTATAATTATTTTAATATATGATATAATTTATTTAGTAAATATGCGTAAAAAAGCAAGGACAAGCATTATGCAAATTGTTTTGTTTTTTTTCTCTTGATTTTTGTTAAAATATTTTGTTCGTTTTTTTTTTCTTTGTAGGTTTTGCAGAATTTTGCATTTGGTTGTTCTTGTTGTTGTGTTGCAATTTGTTTTTCAGAATAAATGGATGGATAATTGATTCAAAAAACACATTTATTTTTGATTTTTCTTTTATATCTTATGCTTAGAATATATTTTTATGTATATAGATATATATATATATTTTTTTTTAATATATATAATTTTTGTTTTTATAATAGTTTAACAAATTTAAATATAAAATTTGTAAAAATTGTTTTCTGTTTTGTTTGTATTTTAGTGGTTTTTGTAATGGCTTTTATTTTGGTTTTTAAAAATGTATCATAATTTATTATAATTAAATGGTCCAGAAAAGAAAAAAATACAATATACGCATAAAAAAACGGTGTTTGCATGAATATATATAATTTTAGTTAAATTAAAATTAAAAATATGGTAAAATGGTTTTCTTAAAAATAATTATACAAAAATTTATGTATATATTCCAACAAGACTATTTAATTTTATGTATTTGTTATTCTATGATCAAAGCAAAATAATAAAGTTAAATTGTTTTAATTAAAAAAAAAACAAAAAATCTCAAATTGTACATTTTAAGGGTTTTAAATATAAACTTTTCGTTTAAAGTTCTTCTGTCTATGAATATATTAAAAAAGAAAGATAGAAAATTAAAAAAAAAAATATCAATAAAATTAAATTTCATCTTCTAAGATCGAGTTGACAGGGGGATAGACTTAAAATAACTTAAAAAATTAATTATAATAACATAAAATTAAGTATAAACAAGAAAGAGCGCGCTAAGTTCGGCCGGGCCGAATCTTATATACCCTCCACCATGGATCGCATTTATCGAGTTCTATGCGCAGTATCTCTTTTTAGGCAAACAAAGAATACTAAATAAGAACTATTGTGCTATTGGAGCTTTAACAATGAATGCTGAACATTGTAGAAGTCATTGTGTAATATTTCAGTTCATTCGGATAAGAATTGCGCCTTGTAGGGGCTCAAGAAGCAAAATCGGGAGATAGGTGTATATGGGAGCTGTATCAAGCTATAAATCGATTCAGACCATATTAGACACGTATGTTAAAGGTCATGAGAGAAGCCGGATGAGAATTGCGCCCTCTAGAGGCTCAAGAAGTCAAGATCCCAGATCAGTTTATATGGCAGCTATATCAGGTTATAAACCGATTTGCATCATACTTAGCACAGTTATTGGAAGTCATAACAAAACACCTCGTGCAAAATTTCAGGCAAATTAGATGAGAATTGCGCCCTCTAGCGGCTCAAGAAGTCAAGATCTAAGATCGGTTTATATGACAGCTATATCAGGTTGTGAACCGATTTAAGCCATGCTAAGCACAGTTGTTGGAAGTGATACCAAAATACTATGTGCAAAGTTTCAGTTAAATCGGAGGAGAATTGTGCCCTCTAGAGGCTCAAGAAGTCAAGACCCAAGATCGGTTTATATGACAGCTATATCAAAACATTGACCGATTTGAACCATACTAAGCGCAGTTGTTGGAATTGACACCAAAACACTACGTTCGAAATGTCAGTCAAATCGGATGAGAATTGCGCCCTCTAGAGGCTCAAGAAGTCAAGACCCAAGATCGGTTTATATGACAGCTATATCAAAACATTGACCGATTTGAACCATACTAAGCGCAGTTGTTGGAATTGACACCAAAACACTACGTTCGAAATGCCAGTCAAATCGGATGAGAATTGCGCCCTCTAGGGGCTCAAGAAGTCAAGACCCAAGATCGGTTCATATGGCAGCTATATCCGGTTATGAACCGATTTGAACCATACTTAGCATAGTTGTTGGATATCATAACAAAACAAGTCATGCAAAATTTCATTCAAATCGGATAAGAATTGCCCCCTCTAGTGGCTCAAGAAGTCAAGACCCAAGATCGGTTTATATGGCAGTTATACCAGGTTACAAACCGATTTGAACCATACTTAGCACAGTCGTTGGAAGCCATAGCGAAACACGTCCTTATGTGGCATCTATATCAAAACATTGACCGATTTGAACCATACTAAGCGCAGTTGTTGGAATTGATACCAAACCTCCACGTTCGAAATTTCATTCCAATCGGATTAGAATTGCGCCCTTAGCGGGCTTCCGACAGACGGACAGACAGACGGACGGACAGACAGATGGACGGACATGGCTAGATCGAAATGGCGATCAACGATCTTAGACGCATATTTCGAGGTGTTACAAACAGAATGACGAAATTAGTATACCCCCATCCTATGGTGGCCACCATAGCGCAGAGGTTAGCATGTCCGCCTATGACGCTGAACGCCTGGGTTCGAATCCTGGCGAGACCATCAGAAAAAATTTTCAGCGGTGGCTTTCTCTTCCTAATGCTCCCCAAGAGGTGTCGCAGTGCGGCACGTCGTTTAGACTCGGCTATAATAAGGAGGCCCTTATCATTGAGCTTAAAATTTGAATCGGAAGGCACTCAGGGATATGTGAGAAGTTTGGTCCAGTTCCTTAGTCGAATGTTAATGGGCAAAATTTGCATTTTTTGTATTGGGAGGCTTTAAACTGCGCACAATTCCCAATTTTTGGGAAATCGGATGAAAAATAAAGCTGTTATTGCCTTCAGACCCTTTATCGGCTGCTATATCTAAATATAGTCCGATCTGAACCATATTTGGATTAGATTTCGGGAGGCCTAAAGTAACCCACTGTTGTAAATTTCAGCAAAATCGGGTAATAAATAAAGCCTTTAGGGGCTTCAGACCCTTTATCGGGAGATCGGCCTATATAGCAGCTATATCCAAATATGGTCCGATTTGGCCCGATCAAGAACTTAACCAGCGTGCATCAAAAAGACGTATCCGTGTCAAATTTCAGCTCAATATCTCAATTTTTGAAGGCTCTAGAGTGATTACAATAGACGGACGGACAGACACACGGACATCGTTAAATCGTTTTAGAATTTTACGACGATCCGAAATATATGTACTTTGTAGGGTGGGAAATTTATATCTCGATGTTTTGCAAACGGACTAACTAAATGAATGGGCTCCCTATCTTACGGTGGTGGGTATAAAAATGATGGCTAAAATTTTTTTTTTATTTCATATGCAAACAGTTACAATGCCTTATTCGATTATTCAAATACAAAAAAATTAAATTTGTTTAAAAAAACCAAAAGTTCGAATACACCAAATGTTTCGTTTACAATTCTTATAATTAGGTAAAAATAATGTTGTTGAATGATCAACATAAAAATATAACATAAATACTAACCAACAGTAAAACATTTTAACTATTTATAAATTAAAAAAAAAAAAATAGTTTTATTATAAAGTATAGATCATTGAAAGTAAATTGAAGTGGAACTATATTGAATTGTATAAAAAAAATATATATTTATGTATATAAGCTAAACTTGGGATATAGCATGTCGGAAATTGGGGGACTTACTAATGAGAGTGTAATGCAGGCAATGGGGTTTATTTTTATTATGTACTAAGTTATAGTATTACAACTTTTTGAAATTAAAGAGAAAAAATAATATTGAAAAATGCTAGACTTCACACTTCATCATCCATTGTTCGGGGATATTAATTTCAATGTGTTTAAGATAGAGGAGATGTAGAGTAAAGAGAATGGAGGACGTTAATTGCATTAAATTTCCAAGGAAATGTTTTCAACTCATTTTATGACTTCCCACTAGTTGATGCCTTTCTACGTCTTTTATAAACAACATTCTACAAAAAATTGTTTAGAATTGTAACAACATTTCATTGTTAGCTACGCTATGATGTTTTATTGTTCATCCATCACTACCAAAAATTCAATTCTTTATTATTTTGAAGTCCAATCAGCGTCCTATGTTAGTTTGGTTATAGGGTTTCAGCACACATTATATTATCGGTGATGTATAACTTATAAGCGCCCAGGACCTACGGAGTTCAGATAACCAATGCGCTGTGCGGTGGATTGGATTCATATGAGAGTCTTTGATCTGTCGCTACTTTGGCATAACAGAGGAAAGAATTGTCTAGGAATACCCCCATAACATAATCCAACCTATAAAAACATTGACTACCGACAGCTCAATTAGTTTAAGAATGTTGGCATAAGTTGCACATAGGTAGCTGGTGCTAGTTTCACCAATTATTGGGTTGCCCAAAAAGTAATTGCGGATTTTTCATATAGTCGGCGTTGATAAATTTTTTCACAGCTTGTGACTCTATAATTGCATTTTTTCTTCTGTCAGTTATCAGCTGTTATTTTTAGCTTGCTTTAGAAAAAAAGTGTAAAAAAGTATATTTGATTAAAGTTCATTCTAAGTTTTACTAAAAATGCATTTACTTTCTTTTAAAAAATCCGCACTTACTTTTTGGGCAACCCAATATTTAAACTTTCATTGTAAAAAAAGAGTATTCTTTGTTCTCAAGAAAAAAAACGCATTATCATTTCTAGAAGTAACGTGTACGCTTATTCGAAATACATGTACTAGTAAAATATTTTAAGTTCAACATCAACAAAATATAAGTAAAACAAGTAAAAATGTGCTAAGTTCGGCCGGACCGAATCTTATATACCCTCCACCACGGATCGCATTTGTCGAGTTATTTTCCCGGCATCTCTTCTTAAGCAAAACAGGAAATAAGAAAAAGTTTGCTCTGCTATTAGAACGATATCAAGATATGGTCCGGTTTGGACCACAATTAAATTATATGTTGGAGATCTGTGTGAAATGTCAGCCAATTCGAATAAGAATTGCGCCCTTTGGGGGCTCAAGAGGTAAAATAGAGGGATCGATTTATATGGGAGCTGTATCAAGCTATAGACCGATTCAGACCATAATAAACACGTATGTTGAAGGTCATGGCAGGATCCGTCGTACAAAATTTCAGCCAAATCGGATAATAATTGCTACCTCTATAGGCTCAAGAAGTCAAGATGCCAGATCGGTTTATATGGCAGCCATATCAGGTTATTAACCGATTTGAACCTTATTTGACACAGTTGTTGAAAGTAAGAATAGAATACGTCATGCAAAATTTCAGCCAAATCGGATAGGAATTGCGCCCTCTAGAAGCTCAAGAAGTCAAGTCCCCAGATCTGTTTATATGACAGCTATATCAGGTTATGAACCGATTTGAGCCATACTTGACACAGTTGTTGGATATCATAAACAAATACTTCGTGCAAAAATTCATTCAAATCGGAGACTCAAGAAGTCAAAACCTAAGATCGGTTTATTTGGCAGCTATATCAGGTTATGAACCGATCTGAATCATACTAAACCCAGTTTTTGGAAGTGATACTAAAACACCACATACAAAATTTCTTTCAAATAGGATGAGAATTGAGCCCTCTAAAAGCTCAAGAAGTCAAGGCCCTAGATAGGCTATATCAAAATATATACCGATTTGGGCCGTACATAGCACAGTTGTTGGAAGTAATACCAAAACACCACTTGCGAAATTTCAGTCAAATGGGACGAGAATTGCGCCCTCTAGAGGCTCAAAACGTCAAGACCCAAGATCGGTTTATATGGCTGCTATATCAGGTTCTATACCGATTTACGCCATACATAGCACAGTTATTGGAAGTCTTAACAAAACTCCTCATGCAAAATTTCAGCCAAATCAGATGAGAATTGCCGGCTGTATTGGCTCAAGAAGTCAAGACCCAAGATCGGTTTATATGGCAGCTATATCAAAACATGGACCGATTTGAACCATACTTAGAGCAGTTGTTGGAAGTGATACCAAAACACCACGTGCGAAATTTCATTCCAATCGGATAAGAATTGCGCCCTCTAGAGGCTCAAGAAGTCAAGACCCAAGATCGGTTTATATGCCAGCTATACTAGGTTATGAAACGATTTGAACCATACTTAAAACGGTTGTTGGATATCATAACAAAACAAGTCGTTCAAATTTTCATTCCAATGGGATAAGAATTGTGCCCTGTTGAGGCTCAAAAAGACAAGACCCAAGATCGGTTTATATGGCAGCTATATCAAAACATGAACCGATATGGCCCATTTAAAATCCCAACCGACCTACACTAATAAGAAACAGTTGTGCAAAATTTCAAGCGTCTAGCTTTACTCCTTCGGAAGTTAGCGTGCTTTCGACAGACGGACGGACGGACATCGCTAGATCGACATAAAATGTCACGACGATCAAAAATATATATACTTTATGGGGTCTCAGACGAATATTTCGATTAGTTTCAAACAGAATGACGAAATTAGTATACCCCCATTCTATGGTGGAGGGTAAAAAAAACTGAAACAATTACCAAATTTTTAATCAATTCACTCTAAAAAACACGAAATTGGTAAAAAATTTTGAAGTCATATATCCTGGGGGGACGCCCCATCCCAAAACCCTCTCGAACGGACATGTGTAAGATAGGGACAATATGGGTATCAAATGAAAGGTATTTAAGAGTAGAGTACGAATTTGATATAATTTACGTAAGCTGATATGGTGATTGTGTGGCCCATGGTGAGTTCTTCCATAAATGCATTTTATTTAAATGATCTCTACCCCCTCGCCATTAAAATGGGATGGGATTGATCTATTGCACAATTTGATGAATTATATGTAATGTAAAAAAACTAAACATATTGCAATAATTAAGATGATAAACGTTTAGTATATATTTTTCAGCTAAAGTCTAACATTGCTAATGTGTATTTTACCAGTTTATAGATAAGATTTTGTTTTTTTGGTTTTGCTCTCTCACCGCATCGTTCTAAGTGAGCTAAACAACTATATTGCTGAACAAGTCCTTGTTGACTACATGTATTGAAATATATTTATACGCAAGGACTTGTCATAAACTAACGAATAGATCGAGTCTGTGAGTGTGTGTGTGTGTGTGTCTATGGGTATATGTGAGGGAGAGAGCAAAAGATTTGTAACACTACTGTTAGTACTTTATTTTTCTTGTTTGAAAAATTGGGCGGGCGATTATACAAATGTACGGATATGTGGCTAAGCATGTATGTCTTGTGATTAGGTGCTGCAGTACCAATACCACCACGAAATAAAATCGTTGTGATTGCCAATGTCTAGCTACAAATAGTTCTATTTTGATGGTATTTTTTTTTGCTAGCCATGTTGGACGTTATCGGCAAGAAAGTGGGAGCTTCCCTGGGTAACCCTGGGTAACATCTATTATGGTTTTCTAATACGCACGCACGCACACACACATACATAGTGTTAATATGCACTATTGCAACTACTAATTGAGTTTTTATGCTGTTGATGTATCGTTCGCTAAACTAGCAGATACAAATCTAAGCTATGCTAATTTGAGCAAACCTCCTGCTTGCTCGATACTCTATTTCTATATAAGTATTAGTAAAATTTTCAACTATGAGTGAGTGAGTGAGAGAGAGAGAGAGAGCGAGAAGGGGATAAATAGAGTTTCAAATATATGATGTCGTTTGTCACTACAGCTACTACAACTACTAAAGTGAAATGTTTTTCTCTCAACTACTTTCAAACTTCAAAAACTATGCTAGACTAAACTATTGTTTTCTTTAGCTGTTTTGGAATCAACGTTTTGCTGCTCTTCGCCTAATATTGCGAATATTGCACAAGAATCTTCGTTTCTTCGTTATATGCTCTTCTTCTGATGTCCGAGGAAAAACACTCAAATTGGTGAGGTTTTCTTCGCTTTTCTTCCTTCTGTGCCCATTTAGAGGGACACTTTGTGCTGTGCTCGTGCTTTGATGAGGATTTTAAATGATCTTGGCTTGACTTTTCTTTTCATTGGCCACAACAAACAAAAGCCCGCCTTTGGTGACGGGACCTAGTAGTACGGGGTGGAAGAACTGTTGTCTGTCTGTGTGCGATCGTAAGCGGGGGGATTGCTATTAAAAGTTGTTGATGCCCAGGAATTGTGACTTGATAGCGGCGGTGCGTGTTAAAGCGGTGGTTAAAGGCAGTGTAAGTGCCTGGTGGGGGAATCCTGCTGTCGATGGCTGGTTACCGGCTGCTCCGCCACCAGTACCAGGCCGCCTGCCTGCATTCGTACTACACGTACCAAATGTACTTCTACCGATGCCACAAATTGTTAAGCCTACAAAATTATCATTTTTCACGATTTAAATACAATGTTTGAAGGAAGTATTCTTTTGTGGATATCGTATGTGCTTAGGTAATGAGGTGTGTTTCGTTAACTACATTTTATTCCTGGATTTTGGGGGGATTGTGTGTAACAAAGTAGAGATTTGGTTATGATGGCAAAGGATTGAGGAGTCATAAAGACAATTTTCCGATTGAGTGTCAAATGCTTGAAGAAATTGGCTTAAAAAAAGACCTTAAATTCAAAGACAATTAACTAAAAAACAATAATGTTTAATATAGAATTAAATAAAATTGACTTAAAATCTAATAAAACAAGTAAAATATTGGTCTTTTTGGCATATATATCCAATTATAAAACGATCTGAACCCTATTAAGGTCGGACATCGTGAGGCTCAGAAAAACTCACTGTTTTAAATTTCAAATAGGATAATAAATAAAGCTTTTATGAATTGCAGCCCCCTTATCGGCAGATCGGTCCATATGGTAGCTATATCTAAATATAGTCCGATCTGAACCATATTTAGGTTGGGTTTCAGGAGGCCTAAAACTACCCACTGTTTCAAATTTCAGCGAAATCGGATACAAAATAAAGCATTTATGGCCTTCAGACCCTTTATCGGGAGATCGGTCTATATGGTAGCTGTATCCAAACATAGTCCGATATGAACCATATTTGGGTCAGATGTTAGGAGGTCTTAACCTACTCACTGTTTTAAATTTCAGCGAAATCGGATACAAAATAAAGCTTTTATGGCCATCAGACTCTTTATCGGGAGATCGGTCTATATGACAGCTATATCTAAATATAATCCGATCTGAACCATATTTGGGTCAGATGTTGAGAGGCTAAAAATATCTCACTGTTGCAAATTTCA
The DNA here is from genome assembly GCF_963082655.1 of Stomoxys calcitrans. Taxonomy (NCBI): domain Eukaryota; kingdom Metazoa; phylum Arthropoda; class Insecta; order Diptera; family Muscidae; genus Stomoxys; species Stomoxys calcitrans. The sequence continues at coordinate 265,942,945 of NC_081552.1, read as the reverse complement.
GCGAAATCAGGTGATAAATAAAGCTTTTATGGGCTTTAGACCCTTTATCGGGAGATCGGTCTATATGGCAGCTATAACTAAATATAGTCCGATCTGAACTATATTTAGGTCAGGTCTTGAGAGGCCCAAAACTACGCACTGTTTCAAATTTCAGCGAAATCGGTTGAAAAATAAAGCTTTTATGGGCTACAGACCCTTTACCTGGAGGTCGGTCTATATGGCAGCTATATCTAAATATGGACCGATCTAATCCATAGTTAGGTCAGATGTTGGTAGACTTAAAATAATCCACTGTTGTAATTTTCAGCGAAATCGAGTAATACATAAAGCTTTTATGGTCTTCAGACCCTTCATCGGGAAATCGGTTTATATGGCAGCCATATATAAATATGGACCCATCTAATCCGTAGTTAGGACAGATGTTGGGAGGCTTAAAATAAACCACTGCTGCAAATTTCAGCGAAATCGGGTAATAAATAAAGCTTTTATGGGCTTCAGACCCTTTATCGGGAGATTGGTCTATATGGCAGCTATATCTAAATATGAACCGATCTAATCCATATTTGGGTCAGATGGTAGGAGGCTTAAAATAACACACTGTTGTAATTTTCAGCGAAATCGGGTAATAAATAAAGCTTTTATGGCCTTCAGATCCTTAATCGGGAGATCGGTCTATATGGCAGCTATATATAAATATGGTCCGATTTGACCCGGTTAAAACCTAAACCAGCGTGCATCAAAAGGACGTATCTGTGCCAAATTTCATCTCAATATCTCAATTTTTAAAGGCTCTAGAGTGATTACAACAGACGGACGGACAGATACACGGACATCGTTAAATCGTCTTAGATTTGTATAACCTCTACCATAGAATGGGGGTATACTAATTTCGTCATTCTGTTTGTAACTACCCGAAATATTCGTCTGAGACCCTATAAAGTATATATATTCTTGATTGTCGTGACATTTTATGTCGATCTAGGCATGTCCATCCGTCTGTCCGTCCGTCTGTCCGTCTGTCTGTTCGTCCGTCTGTCTGTCCGTCTGTCCGTCCGTCTGTCCGTCTGTCTGTCCGTCTGTCTGTCCGTCCGTCAGTCCGTCCGTCTGTCCGTCTGTCCACCCGTCTGTCCGTCCGTCCGTCTGTCCACCCGTCTGTCCGTCCGTCTGTCTGTCCGTCTGTCTGTCCGTCCGTCTGTCTGTCTGTCCGTCTGTCTGTCCGTCCGTCTGTCCGTCTGTCCTTCTGTCCGTCTGTCCTTCTCTCCGTCTGTCCTTCTGTCCGTATGTCCTTCTGTCCGTCTCTCCTTCTGTCAGTCTGTCCTTCTGTCCGTCTGTCCTTCTGTCCGTCTGTCCGTCCGTCTGTTCGTCCGTCTGTTCGTCCGTCGGTTCGTCCGTCTGTTCGTCCGTCTGTCCGTCCGTCTGTCCGTCCGTCTGTCCGTCCGTCTGTCCGTCCGTCTGTCCGTCCGTCCGTCTTTCTGTCGAAAGCCCGCTAACTTTCGAAGGAGTAAAGCTAGCCACTTGAAATTTTGCACAATTACTTCTTATTAGTGTAGGTCGGTTGGGATTGTAAATAGGCCATATCGGTCCATGGTTTGATATTCTTATCCTATTGGAATGAAATTTTGAACGACTTGTTTTGTTATGATATCCAACAACTGTTTTAAGTATGGTTGAAATCGGTTCAAAACCTGATATAGCTGTCATATAAACCGATCTTGAATCTTGACTTCTTGAGCCCCTATAGGGCACAATTTTTATCCGATTGGAATGAAATTTTGCAGGACGTATTTCGCTATGATTTCCAACGACTGTGCCAAATAAGGTTCAAGTCGGTTCATAACCTGTATAGCTGCCATATAAACCAATCTGGGATCTTGACTTCTTGAGCCTCTAAAGGTCGCAATTATTATCCGAATTGCCTGAAATTTTATACGACGGATGTCTATATCTCAATACAGCTCCCATATAAATCGATCTCTCTATTTTACTTCTTGAGCCCCCAAAGGACGCAATTCTTATTCGAATTGGCTGACATTTTACACAGGTCTCCAAAATATAATATAATTGTGGTCCAAGCCGGTCCATATCTTGATATCGCTCTAATAGCGGAGCAAATCTTTTCTTATATCATTTTTTGCCTAAGAAGAGATGCCGGGAAAAGATCTCGACAAATGCGATCCATGGTGGGAGGGTATATAAGATTCGGCCCGGCCGAACATAGCGCGCTTTGCATGCTATGCCGTCATCGCATGAGGTCCCCGTGGCAGTGGATGTATCGAAGGCATTCGTCAGGGTCAGCCATGCCAAACTATTTGAGTATATCACCAACATGTTCCTTCGTCTAGGCCTGAAACGCTGGGTTACGAATTATATGTGTGGTGGCTTGTCTTTGGGGAATTAAGAGATAAGAAGTCGAAACCCAGTAGAGCGATACAGGGAGTTTCCCAAGGCGGGATGATATCTCCGGCACTGTTTCTCCTCCTAATGCTGGCAACATTTGTGAGGTAATATGCCATGTAAAACCTCTCCCCGAAGGGGTGTCGCGCTGCGGCACGCCGTTCGGACTCGGCTATGACCATTGACCATTTTATTGCATTGTTACTGCAAATGGGGAGCTATATCCTAATCTGAACCGATATTTTCCAATTTCAATAGGCTTCGTCTCTAGGCCGAAAAACTTACCTATACCAAATTTTAAGAAGATCGGATTAAAATTGCGACCTGAGGTGTGTACACAAATTAACATGAACAGACGGACGGACATACAGACAGACGGACAGACAGACGGACATAGCTAAATCGAATTCTGAGTCGATCGGTTTACATATCAATGGGTCTATCTCTTTTCCTTTTGGGTGTTACAAACAAATGTACTAAGTTATAACACCCTGTACCGCAGTAGTGGTGTAGGGTATAAAAATTAATTAATTAAAAAATTTAACAAAATTAACCAAAATTATTTAAAAAATTAAATATAGAGAAAAAATAAAGTAAATAAAATTTATTTAAAAAGAAGTTTAATTTTGTATTTCTATCTTAAATAAAGAAACTGATTTCCATTCCTTGAGATACAGCTTTTGACACTCAAGGCTTTATATTTTTGCTTTTTGTGTAAGCCATATTTCGCAGCATTTGGTTTCTGTGTCACATCACTAAACCCATTTGCAATACCAAAACCAAGATATATCGAACATCTTTTTGCTTCAGAGATTTTCAAATATTTTTCTTTATTAGGTTTTTTGTTTTTTAAATTTGTAAAAATTTAAATAATAAAGATTGTATGCGTATATAACAATATCATATTCTGCAACTATATCTTAAACAATTTGTGTGTTTTTGTATTTTGCATGTACTCGTTTGTATATATGTATATATTTAAGTTGTTGTTCATTGTCTTTGGTGAAGAAAATAAAATCATTAAATCATAAAATGAAGTTAAAACAGAAAGAGAAATCATATATAAATTTCCAGACTTATGGCAAATAAACACTTAAGTCTAAGTGTAACATAACAATAGTAAAAGTAATAAAATTATTTTTTTTCTTTTGTGTCATTAAAAAATAAAACTGGAAAGTTTTTAAGCTGTTGATGTGGGAGGCGCCATCATATAATCACCAAACAATATACGATTTTCCGGGACTACACTCATGACACTGGCTAAATGTGATGAGGAAGCAGCAGAAAATTTTTTTAAAGCCAACCATGAAAATTAAAAGAAAAAAAGAGAGAAATGAAAATTATATAAAAAAACAAGTAAAAAGGCGTTAAATTCGGCCGGGCCGATCTTTGGATACCCACCACCTCGGGTATATATGAAAACCACCTTTCGTCACAATCCTGTGAAAATTGCAAACCTTATGCCCCATAGCAGTTATATCGAAATATGTACCGATTTGACCCAAATACAAAAAAGTACAGTAGCTATATCTAGAAACAAACCGATCTGAACCATATACAACACGGATGTCGAAAAGCCTAACATTAGTCACTGTGTCAAATTTCAGTGAAATCGGATTATAAATGCGCCTTTTATGGGCCCAAAACCTTAAATCGAGACATCGGTCTATATGGCAGCTATATCCAAATCTGGTCCGATCTGGGTCATATTGAGGTAGGATGTTGAGGAACCCAACACAACTCACTGTCCTAAATTTCAGCAAAATCGAATAATACATGTGGCTTTTATGGGCCTAAGACCCTAATCTGCGGATCGGTCTATATGGCAGCTTTATCCAAATATGGACCCATCGGCGCCAAATTGATGAAGGATCTCGAAGGGCTTATCGAAACTCACTGTTCCAAATTTCAGCAAAATCGGATAATAAATGTGAGTTTTATGGGCCCAAGACCCAAAATCGGCGGATCGGTCTATATGGCAGCTATATCCAAATCTGGACCCATCAGGACCAAATTAAAGAATGATGTCGAAGGGTGTATCACAACTCACTATCCCAATTTTCATCAAAATCGGATAATAAATGTGGCTTTTATGGGCTTAAGACCCTAAATCGGCGGATCGGTCTATATGGGGGCTTTATGAAGATATAGCCCATCTTCGAACTTAACCTGCTTATGGTTAAAACAAGAAAATGAGCAAAATTTCAGCTCAATATCTCTATGTTTAAAGACTGTAGCGTGATTTCAACAGACAGACGGACGGACATGGCTAGATCGTCTTAGATTTTTAAGCTGATCCGACACTTTATAGGGTCGGAAATGGATATTTCGATGTGTTGCAAACGGAATGACTAAATGAATATACCCCCTAACCTACGGTGGTGGGTATAAAAATTTTAAATGATGTTGGCCTATCATCATGAGTTTAGAATTTCAGTGAACCCAATAGGAAATTGTTAGTTACAAAAGCAAAAAGAAACAACAAATTGGCACATTACAGACATTTCACGTGGTTAGGCACAAAATGCGATGAACATTCACAGTTTTTTTTTAAATAAAAAATCCAATTTGCAGTGTTAAGTGTAGTCCCGTGCACAACAACATATCGCATATACATATGAACAAATTTTTAACAATAATAATGAGGATAAATATTGAATTCAATTATTCTAGTGCTCTACTATGCCCTATACCCTACACCTTATTCTATTATTTCAATTGGGCACTGGCTTTGAGTAAGGATACAACCATGAACGTACTCGGTTAGGGTAATTTTGAGCCATTGCTAGTATTGACGAAGTTTAACCTGGCTTTGGGTCTTTGACATCAAGAAAACCCAGGTGTCTTTTGGATGATTACCCCAGGTAGCCGGTTAGGCGTTCCAAGAGCGTTGCAAAGGTGTAGGGTATATTATGGACACATTTATTCCTCTTTTCCCCCCCTCAAAGTTTTGGATTTGCAAAAAGGTTATAATTTAAAGGGGAATATATGAATAAAAAATTTTTATGATTAATTTGTTAAATACTTGAGTGGCATACATAGATACAAATCTTGATCGACCCAGACTTGGGAATTTTATTTCGTTAAATGATTGAGTCAGAGAGACAGAGCGAAGAAAAAAGATGTTCAACATTTTTCATTTTGATTAATGATGTGATATTCCAAGGACATTGATGAAGGATTTCAGGGACACCACTGGGATTATCTTCAATGAGATTGGGCAAGGGTATACAAAAGATTTGTTTAATGGTTATATGGTTTTATAGATATTTGCTTCTTTTGCCTTGTTTTAATACCAAAAAGAAAAAAAAAACAATAAAAATAGGATTCTCAATGTTCAGTTGTTTAAAGTGGGATTTTGTTCAGTTTTGTTGTTCTTGGTGGTTGGTTTCAAGCGTGCATCAAGCATTTATTAATTTCATTAAGTCGAAGAATAACAAAATAATGTTTAATAAAATATAAAAAAAAAATAATAAAATGAAAAAAAAAACTTTGCATATTCCACAAAATACAGAGATTAGAGAATGGGCCAATATTGAAAGTTAAGTTCTTGATTTCATAGCAGATTGTTTTTTTTTGTTTTTTTGGAATATTCCTTTTTTTTTGTTATTAAATATTAATATCTTGATCAATGTTGCGGGAGTTAGAGTTAGGATAACTTATAACAAAATCACAAGTACTCGAGGTTAGAATGTTTGGAAGACGACTTACCAGTAGGATAGGGTAAACCAAAACTAGGATAACCCGAATAGCCACGACCAGCTGCATAGGCAGCATATGCAGCCGCCGGGAAACCTGAAATTACAAAAAATACATTAGTATATAAAAAAACAGTAAGAAAAGGCAAATGTCGAGCGGTGCCGACTGTATAATAGCTTACACCTTCCCTACGTACAAAGTTTTTTCAGATCTGTGCCATATTGCAGAGGTATGACTAGGGGCCTAACTTAACTCACTGTCCCAAATTTCGGCGACATCGGACAAAAAATGCGCCTTTTATGGGCACAAAACTTTAGGTCGATAGATCGGTCTATATAAGAGCTATTACCGAAACTAAACCGATCTGAGGCAAATTAAAGGAAGATGTCGAAGGGCCTAACACAACTCACTGTCACAAATTTTAGCAAAATCGGACAATAAATGCGCCTTTTAGTGGCCCAAAACCTTAAATCGAGAGATCGGTCTATATGGACGCTTTATTCGAATCTGGACCTATCTGACCAAAATTGAAGAAAGATGTCGAAGGGCTTAACACAACTCACTGTCCCAAATTTCAGCAAAAAGGTATTATTGGGTTGCCCAAAAAGTAATTGCGGATTTTTCATATAGTCGATGTTGACAAAATTTTTCACAGCTTGTGACTCTGTAATTGCATTCTTTCTTCTGTCAGTTATCAGCTTTTACTTTTAGCTTGCTTTAGAAAAAAAGTATATTTGATTAAAGTTCATTCTAAGTTTTATTAAAAATGCATTTACTTTCTTTTAAAAAATCCGCAATTACTTTTTGGGCAGCCCAATATAAATGCGCCTGTTATGGGCCAAAAACCGTAAATCGAGAGATCGGCCTATATGACAGCTATATCCAAATCTGCACCGATCTATGCTATATTACAGAAGTATGTCGAAGGGCTTTACTTAACTCACTGTCCCAAATTTCGGCGAAATCGGATAAAAAATGCGACTTTTATGGGCGCAAGACCTTAAATTGAAAGATCGGTCTATATGACAGCTTTATCCAAATCTTAACCGATCTGGGCCAAATTGAAGAAAGATGTCGAAGATCTTAACACAACTCACTGTCCCAAGTTTCAGCAAAATCGTATAATAAATGTGACTTTTATGGGCCCTAGACTCTAAATCGGCGGATCGGTGTATGTGGCAGCTATATCCAAATCAGGACCGATCTGAACCAAATTGACGAAGGATGTCGAAAGGCCTAACACAACTCACTGTCCAAATTTCGGCGACATCGAATAATAAATGCGCCTTTTATGGGCCCAAAACCCTAACTCGAGAGATCAGTTTATTTGGCAGCTATATCCAAATCTGGCATATTACAGAAGTATGACGAGGGGGTTAACTTAATTCACTGCCCCAAATTTTGGCAAATTCGGATAACAAATGCTCTTTTTATGGGCCCAAGATCTTAAATCGAAAGATCGGTCCATATGGCAGCTTTATTCAAATCTGGACCAAAGTGAAGAAATATGTTGAAGCGCCTAACACAACTCACTATCCCAAATTTCGGCGAAATCGGACAATAAATGCGCCTTTTATGGGCCCAAGACCTTAAATTGAGAGATCGGTCTATATGGCAGCTATATCCAAATATAGACCTATCAGGATCAACTTGAAAGAGGATGTGAAAGGGCCTAAAAAAACTCACTGTCTCAAATTTCATTTGGGACAGTGGCCGATCTGAGCCAAATTGACGACGTCCTTCGTCAATTTGGCTCAGATCGGTCCACATTTGGATATAGCTGCCATATAGACCCATCCTCCGATTTAGGGTCATAGGCCCATAAAAGCCACATTTATTATCCGATTTTGCTGAAATTTGGGACAATGCGTTGTTTTAGGCCCTTCGACATCCTTCGTTAATATGACTCAGATCGGTTCAGATTTGGATATAGCTGCCATATAGACCGATTCTCAAATTAAGGGGTCTTAGGCCCATAAAAGCCACATTTATTATCCGATTTTGCTGAAATTTGGGACAGTGAGTTGTCTTAGGCGCTTCGACATCCTCTGTCAATTTGGCTCAGATCGGTCCAGATTTGCATATAGCCGCCATATAGACCGATCCTCCGATTTAGGGTCTTAGGCCCATAAAAGCCACATTTATTATCCGATTTTGCTGAAATTTGGGACAGTGAGTTGTGTTATGCCCTTCAACGTCCTTAGTCAATTTGACTCAGATTGGTCCACATTTGGATATAGCTGCCATATAGACCGATCCTCAAATTTAGGGTCTTAGGCCCATAAAAGCCACATTTATTATCCGATTTTGCTGAAGTTTGGGACAGTGAGTTGTGTTAGGCCCTTTAACGTCCTCTGCCAACTTGGCTCAGATCGGTCCAGATTTGGATATAGCTGCCATATAGACCGATCCTCCGATTTGGGGTCTTAGGCCCATGAAACACGCATTTATTGTCCGATGTCGCCGAAATTTGGGACAGTGAGTTAAGTTAAGCCCCTTGACATACTTCTGCATTATCGCACAGATCGGTTCAGATTTGAATATAGCTGCTATATAGACCGATCTCTTGTTTTTAGGTTTTGGGTCCATAGAAAGCGCATTTATTGTCCGATGTTGCCGAAATTGTGGAAAAAAGAGTTAAGTTAAGCCCCTTCACATATTTCTGCTATGGGACATAAGGTATGAGTTTTACACCGGATTTTGACGAAGGGTGGTTTATATATGTACCCGAGGTGGTGGGTATCCAAAGTTCGGCCCGGCCGAACTTAACGCCTTTTTACTTGTTTTTCTTAAAAACTTTAAACTGCTTACACTTAAGCTGAATTTGATTCAAACTTACCTTCAGGTAATGTCCCCAGGCCCCACATTATGTTGTCTATCATTTTAGCCAAGGGCATCCATGTAGTAGAGCAAAAGCGCAAAAAAGAAAACGCCACACAGGAATGACAATGAAATGGGGTGGGGAGGAAGAGAAAGAAAGAAAGTAAAGAGAAATTAATAAAATCGTCTGTGAAAGTTGTTGCTTTGTTCAATCTCAATATGTTTTTGTGGTTAATTCGGTTTTTTTTGGGGGGGTATTATTATAACAATGAATCATAAATATACATATGTATGTAATAGCACTATGCAGTAGTAGTAGTAATAATTATTGTTATAAGAAAAAGTTAAATATTGTGTTTATTAAAAAGTAATTTCGAATCGGAAAAAAAGAGAGATAAAGCTAAAGTTGTTGTTAAGTTATTCTGCTCTTTATCTAAACATTGAAGGATAAATGAGTTTTGTTTGCAGTGTTCGATTAACTAAAAGTATTTGAGTTTTGTTTTCGATTTGGTCTGCAACTAAATTTGACTAGAAGAGTATGATGTTTCGCTAGAGAGAAAAAAAAAAACACAACAAAATAACACTATCGACAGTATAAATGGAAGAGACATACTGGGGATGTCCTTCGGTTAAATATCTCTCACTTTGCACCGATTGCACTACGCACACACAGACTCACACACATAGACATAGACAGAGTTACGGTTACGTTACAGTACAGTACAGTACAGTACAGAGTAGTAATGTTTAGATTACATTTACGTTTACAAGTACTTTCGCAAGTGGTTACGAAGTGGCAATTACTTGCCATGACGTCGACTTATTGGCTAATTATGTTTTGGTAAATGTTTTATGGCTAAGTTGTAAGTACTCTAAAAGTTATTGGCTCTGCTCTTGCTGTTGCTGCTGCTGTCTAGAACAAATTTCCATTGCTTTTTCACTACGGCAGAGTTTTAGACTAGTTTGTATGTTTTTGTTTTTGTTATTGTTTGATTTGATTTGGTTTGGTTTTGGTTTTGATTTTTTTCGGTTTTCTCATGTTGGCTAAAGTTTGATTTTTTGTTTGCCTCATGGACTTGGCATAATTTTTTTTTGCAATTTTTTTTTTCCCAGACTGGAAACCAAATCATCATCATCATCATCATCGCTCTAAATGTAAATAGGTGGTATTATAAAACTAAATGACACTTAAGGCTAAGTAGTAAATAATTTGTGCTTCTCCCCAAAGGAGAAACTTCTATGGCAAATTTTGTATGTTTGACTAAGTTAAGGGGGTGAAGCGAAGGGCATTGGCTTGGTGCTTGAGCAACTTTTCTAATAAAAGTTTTCAATTCAATCCAATCTCTTCGCTTCGAACTAGAACTATGTTTTATTTAATTTTAAATATAAATTTTTTAATAGACTTTAAATAGGGTGTAAATGATCAAAAAACAGAAAGTAAAAGGAACACACATACACATTTATAACTGCTTATAAAAAAAGTCTATTACTTATATGAGTATAAAATAAATGATTGTTCGGTCTATTGATGTTCAATATAACAAAAAATAAAAGACTCACTACAACTGAAAGTGTATTTCATTGGAAACTTAAAATTAAAACGGGCGCAAATAAATAAATCTATTTGAAATTGCAAAAAACAAAAAATGAAATAATTAATAAAATGCAATCCTTTTTCCCTTGATGTTATCGATAGGCTGATTAAAATTCCTTTGGTTGCATTCTTTTGGTGAAAAATAGTTCTCGCTTTATTTTTTTGCTCTCTGATTGGGTCCTTTGTAGTTGGGTTTTTTCTTTGCTTTTCAGTTTCATTGCAGGCTCTCTCCTGTTGCTCTTTTATGGATAGTGTGGATGCTGTAGCTGTAGCTGTTTTCAATTAGTTCATCTGGCGCTCTATAAAATTCATGTTGTAGTTGCTTTGTTGCTTCTATTTGTTAATTGTTAATTAAAGTTGTTTTGATGGAGGAAAAAAAATGTTAAACGGGTTCTTTCTTTTTTTTTGTTCACGTTGAACAACATCTCTTTTTTCTGTTGTGGAATGTGGCATAAAAAGTAGGAAAATGGCGAGTGGAGATATGCAATCACCCTACATGCTCATATACGAAGTGTGAAATCACAGATGTCATCGACCAAACCAAGTTGAAATAAAAACCAGTGAGGAAAGTCTGGGGCGCAGCCGACTATATAATACCCTACACCACCCCCGCCTATCACTAAATGTCTATGTCTTAGTATTGCCAGACTTTGATTTTGTCTACTTAGTGGAAAATCAAAAAGAACAGGAAAATATTTTTAACGATAGGACCTAACTCCTGGCTATCGTAGTTTTAATGGCAAATAAAGGCTAAACAAGTAAAAAGGTGTTAAGTTCGGCCGGGCCGAACTTTGGATACCAACCACCTCGGGTATACATGTAAACCACCTTTCGTCAAAATTCGGTGAAAAATGTATAACTTATGACCCAGCTATATCAAAATATATTCCGATTTGAACCAAATACTAATAAGTACAAGTCATTGGTCAATTGTGTACAACAATTAAGACAACTCACTGTCCCAAATTTCAGCAAAAATTGGATAATAAATGTGGCTTTTATGAGCATAAGACCCTAAATCGGAGGATTGGTCTATATGGCAGCTATATCCAAATCTGAAACGATCTGGGCCAAATTGACGAGGGGCGTTGAAAGGCCTAACACAACTCACTGTCCCAAATTTTAGCAAAATCGGATAATAAATGTGGCTTTTATGGGCATAAGACCTTAAATCGGCGGATCGTTCTGTATGGCAGCTATATCCATATCAGAACCGATCTGGGTCAAATTGACGAAGGACGTCGAAGGGACTATGACAACTCACTGTACCAAATTTCAGCAAAATCGAATAATATATGTGGCTTTTATGGGCCTTGGACCCTAAATCTGAGAGATCGGTCTATATGGCAGCAATTTCCAAATCTAGACCGATCTGCACCAAATTAAAGACGGGTGTCGAAAGGCCCAACACAACTCACTGTCCCAAATTCAAACAAAATTGGATAATAAATGTGGCTTTTATGGGCTTAGACCTTAAATCGGTGGATCGGTCTATATGGCAGCTATATCCAAATCTGAACCGATCTGAGCCAAATTGACGAAGGATGGTGAAAGGCCTAACACAACTCACTGTCCCAAATTTCAGCAAAATCTGATAATAAATGTGGCTTTTATGGGCTTAAAACCATAAATCGAGAAATCGGCCAATATGGCAGCTATATCCAAATCTGAACCAATCAGAGCCAAATTGCATTAAGGTATCGAAGGGCTTAAGTCAACTCACTGTCCCAAATTTCAGCAAAATCGGATAATAAATGTGGCTTTTATGGGCTTAGACCTTAAATCGGTGGATCGGTGTATATGTCGGCTATATCCAAATCTGGACCGATCTGGACCAAATTGACAAAGGATATCGAAGGGCAAATTTTACCAAAATCGGATAATAAATTTGGCCTTTATGGGCATAAGACCTTAAATCAGGAGATCGGTCCAAATGGCAGCTATATCCAAATCTGAACCGATCAGGGCCAAATTGAAGGAGGACGTCGATGGGCCTAAGACATCTCACTGTCCCAAATTTCAGCAAAATCGGGTAATAAATGTGGCTTTTAGGGTCCCAAGACCCTAAATCGGAGGATCGGTCTATATGGCAGCTATATCCAAATCTGGACCGATCTGAGCCAAATTGACGAAGGATGCCGAAAGGCCTAACACAACTCACTGTGCCAAATTTCAGCAAAATCGGATAATAAATGTGACTAAAAGTCATAAAAGGCATAAGACCTTGAATCGAGAAATCGGTCAATATGGTAGCTATATCCAAATCTGAACCGATCAGAGCCAAATTGCAGGAAGGTATCGAATGGCCTTACACAACTCACCGTCCCAAATTCCAACAAAATCGGATAATAAATGTGGCTTTTGTGGGCATAAGACCCTAAATCGGAGGATCGGTCTATATGGCAGGATATGGCAGCTATATCTAAATCTGAACCAATCTGGGCCAAATTAACGAAGGATGTCGAAAGGCCTAACAGAACTCACTGTCCCAAATTTCAGCAAAATCGGGTAATAAATGTGGCTTTTAGGGGCCCAAGATCCTAAATCGGAGGATCGGGGTATATGGCAGCTATATTCAAATCTAAACCGATCTGAGCCAAATTGAAGAAGGATGTCGAAAGGCCTAACATAACTCACTGTCCCAAATTCAAACAAAATCGGATGATAAATGTGGCTTTTATGGGCATTAGACCCTAAATCGGAGAATCGGTCTATATGGCAGCTATATCCAAATCTGGACCGATTTGTTCTATATATGTGAGTACTGAGCTTAACAAATAGCTTAACTTATTATCAGATTTCGTTTCAACAGAAAATTGTTTTGTATCTCTCATCATAGCAGTCCAATATGGTTTCGAAGAGCCCATATTTGAATCTAGCTACTAGAGAGATCGATATCCTGATCTATTACTACCCGATATCGATGAAATTTGGATTAGTAATTTTTCTGGATCCCGGATCTGATTCGATTTAGCCATGTCCATCTGTGAGTCCATGTATTTTTATAACAAAAGTGCAGGTCGTATTTGTTGTCCAATCATCACGAAATTTTGCACATATCACTTTTTTGGCTCTAGGACGAACGCTATAGATTTTGATAAAAATCGGTTCAGATTTAGATATAGCTCCCATATATATGTATCGCCCGATTTGCACTTAAATGGCCATAGTAGCTAAAATTTTCAACCGATCTGCACAAGATTTGGCATGGATTGTTTCGTTACTGTTTTCAACATATTTGCAAAATTTCATCAAAATCGGTTCAGATTTAGATATAGCTCCTATATATATGTATCCCCCGATTTGCACTTAAATGACCGTAGTAGCTCAAATTTTCAACCGATCTACATAAAATTTCGCACGGAATGTTTTGCTACTGATTTTAACATGTTTGCAAAGTTTCATCAAACTCGGGTCAGTTTTGGATATAGCTCCCATGTATATGTATCGCCCAATTTGCACTTAAATGGCCATAGAAGCTACAATTTTCTACCGATCTGCACAAAATTTCGCACGGGATGTTTTGTAACTGATTTTAACATATTTGCACAATTTCATCAAAATCGGTTTGGATTTAGATATAGCTGCCGTATATATGTATTGCCCGATTTGCACTTAAATAACCATAGAAGCTACAATTTTCAACCGATCTGCACAAAATTTGGCACGGATTGTTTTGTTATAGATCTTAACATATTTGCGAAATTTCATCAAAATCGGGTCAGATTTGGATATAGCTCCCATGTATATGTATCGCCCAATTTGCACTTAAATGGCCATAGAAGCTACTATTTTCTACTGATCTGCACAAAACTTGGCACGGAATGTTTTGTAACTGATTTTAACATATTTGCAAAATTTCATCAAAATCGGTTCGGATTTAGATATAGCTGCCGTATATATGTATTGCCCGATTTGCACTTAAATGGCCATAGTAGCTACCATTTTCAACCGATCTGCACAGAATTTGGCATGAATTGTTTTGTTATTGATCATAACATGTTTGTGAAATTTCATCAAAATCTGTTCAGATTTAGATATAGCTCCCATATATATGTTTCGCCCGATTTGCACTTAAATGACTATAGAAGCTACAATTTTCAACCTATCTGCACAAAGTTTGGCACGGACTGTTCTAATAGTGATCTTAACATGTTTGCTAAGTTTCATCAAAATCGGTTCAGATTTAGCTATAGCTCCCATATATATGTATCGCCCGATTTGCACTTAAATGGCCGCAGTAGCTACAATTTTCAACCGATCTGCACAAAATTTGGCATGGATTGTTTTGTTACCGATATTTCCTTAAATTGCAAATATTGAGTAATCGCATTCTATGCCTTAGTATTATCACTTCACACAATGGCATAAAATGCCATAGATACGTTTTAACTTTGGGTGATTGTACATTCAAGTCGACTTAAGCCGACCTCAACGCCATTAGCTCCTTTGGAGTTTCATGGTATTCTCGCTCTTTCTATGCCCACTCTTTGATGTAGCTTTTTCCGGTTTTTTTTTTGTTTTTTACATTCGCCAAATACTTAATTATCTAAATAAACAAAGTCTTCTTTATAATACTTTGCAAAGAAAAGAAGAAAACACAACTGGAGAGAGGAGTCTAAGAAAAAAAATTTACAAGTTTTTTAAAAAAAAAAAGTTGAAACTACTTCTTTTGAATACCACACACAGACGGTCTGCACATAATTAAGTTTTACACTTTTTTCTTAGATTCAGCTACAATCTTAGAGTCTACCAGCAGATATGATTAAGGAAAAAAAAATGTAAAGAGAGTTGGAAAAAAAAAAACGCAAAAAAGTTACGAATTTCGAATTTTACGAATTGTAAGTTAAAGTTAATCAAAATGTCTGCTTAATTGGAGTTATACTACTTACATAGATTTGTTTCTAATTGTTTCATCGGTAGTTTTAGCTTCTAAAGAAAATTAGTTTCGGATTTTGTTTAGAGGTCTGGTATCAAAATGTTAAATTTGCGATTAGCCTAAGGACATCTACGAATTTCATGACATTTTCTTAGTTGTAGCCCACCAAATAGGCTTCTAAATCTCCTAGGGAGTGTTATTACTTTCTTAGTTCGTTAGTTCGTTGAGTATGTGTTTTTTTTTACAATTTTGATTTCGATTTCGATTTTTTTTTTGTTGCGACTGATAATTAGACAATCTTATGGGCTAGTTATGCATTAATGTATATTGAAATAGCTAAATAGGTTAAAATACTGTTGGTAATTCGTTACGAGGGAATGGCTGTTTTTTTTATTGCAAACAAGAACATTAACACAAAGAGTGAACTCTCTCTCTATTCAATGAGTACATGGTGGCGTATGGTGTACAATTTTGATTGTTAGTCATACGCCATGGTGTACTGTTTTGTGAAAGCACCCACAAGTCAAGCATGTGTTAAGTATGGCTTAATTTGTTGGTGTAGACATCCCATGTATAGCAAATAAGAAAACAGCCATTCCCTTCCTATACACAAATCGATTAGCGATCATCTATGGTTAACGGTTATGTATGTTCGATTAAGTGTTACGTACGTACGATTAAATGCTAAGCGTCTTTAAGTGACGTAAAATATTGGAAAGTAACATATAATGGTCCTTATTAACTAAGATCGTATATATAGTAATTTTTTTTTTTTTTTAGTTCAACACATATAAAAAGGACCTAGGCTTGTAGTTTCATAGGTTTCATTCTTGTAAATGTTTTTTTTTGGTAACTTTTATTACAACTATTTGTAAGACTAGATGCTTATATAGACAAAACACAATGTTTGTTTTCTGCGTTCCAATTAAATATTTTTTCTTGCTTGTTTTGCTTTCTTTTTTGGTATATTCGTTTTTGTTTTCTTTGTCTTTTTGAGTTAAGGGTTAATAGAACTCTATTAAGAAAAAGAGTCAAGTTAACGACGTAGTTTGTGCTAATCCTAGATATGGTTAAGTTTACAGATTACATCGTTGTCATCATTACAGTTTAAATAAACCTAAATGTGTTGCGACTTTTCTTTAAATGGCTAATGATAGAGTGTGAAAAATTGGTTTTCGTTTTCGATTATTTTGGGTGTATTTTGGTTTTTATTGAATTTATGGACGTGTTAGATGTGTTAGCACTGCCGAAGCTGGTCAGATTCCGAGAGTATTAGCACCCGGCAATTGATATAGAGTGGCGGTGGGCATATCGAGACCCGGCACCGAGAGCAAATCACTCAGGGGATATGTTAGAGTGGCCGCGGCGGCTGCTGCAGGTCTTAGTGGATTTTGGGCCACGGGAGCTGCAGCAGCGGTTGCCAGGGTGCTGGCATTGGTGGTCGGATGTCTGAGATGTGTGGCAGCTGCAGCGGCCAGCAGACGTTTGTAACCCATCATGGCGGCGGCATCATAGAGAGCCGATGCCTGCTGATTTTGGGCAGCTGCAGCTGCGGCATATTGCAGCAGCGAAGGACCAGAAATCGAGGTGGCAGTCGGTGCTGCTGCTGCAGTAGCTGCAGCTGCCCCAAATGGTAGAAATGTATGAGTTTGTGTTGCTCCAGCCGCAGCTGCGGCTGCTACAGCATTGGCCAGGTTTTGTTGTTGTTGCTGTTGTTGTTGCTGCTGCTGGGCTTGCTGTTGATTAGCAGCAGCAGCAGCGGCGGCGGCCGCAGCAGCTGCAGCTGCTGCCGAAAAATGTGTTGGCAACGGATATGGTGTATAACGCAGAGACGCCGACGTTGAGGGCCCAGTTGAGGCGGTGCTACCAAATACTCCCGGATGTGTGTGGGCATGTGGATGATGTTGATGGTGGTGATGATGATGATGCTGATGTGAATGTGGATGTGTGGGGGTGGCGCCAGCAGCTGACACTGCTAAACTACTACCAATAACACCAGCGGCACCAGCACCACCAACACCACCAGCAGCAGCAGCTGTATTAGCATTATTGCTCCAAACTACCAACTCACCGTAAGCGGAACGGCCAGCAGCACGAGTTTTGGCCAAATTGGCCGGTAACATGACTTCCTTCGGTTGGGCTTTCTTGCATTCGACCTGAAAAAAAAACAAGAAGAAGAAAAAAAAAATCAATATTTTTTTTGTATATAAAAAACATCTGAATGGAATTTTGAAGCGTATAAAGAGGGATGAATAATGCGGGATGAATAGTGAAGAAGTTTATTTGTTAGACCATTGTTCATTGTTCATTAAAACAACTCAATGCTTCAAACTTTAGCTATATCCAAATCTAGACCTATCGAAGCAAATTGAAGAAGAATGTCGAAGGGCCTAACAAAACTCATTGTCCCAAATTTTGGCAAAATCGGGCAATAAATGCGCCTTTTAAGGGCCCAAAAACCTTAAATCGAGAGATCGGTCTATATGGCAGCTATATCCAGACTCAGACCGATTTAGGCCAAATTGAAGAGAGATATTGACTAATCTATCACAACTAACTGTCCCAAATTTCAGAAAAAATCGGATAATAAATGTTGCTTTTATGGGCCTAAGATCCAAAATCGGCGGATCGGTCTATATGGCAGCTATGTCCAAATCTGGACCGATCTAGGGCAAATTGAAGAAAAAGGTCGAAGGGCCTAACACAACTCACTGTCCCAAATTTCAGCAAAATCGGAAAATAAATACGCCTTTTATGGGCCCAAAAACCTTAAATCGAGAGATCGGTCTATATGACAGCTATATCCAAATCTGTCCCGATCTAGGCCAAATTGAAGAGAGATATTAAATGATCTACCAAAACTAATCTCCTAAATTTCAGCAAAATCGGATAACAAATGTGGCTTTTATTGGCCTAAGATCCTAAATCGGTGGATCGGTCTATATGGAGGCTAAATGAAGATATAGTCCGATATAGCCCATCTTCGAACTTAACCTGATTATGATCAAAAAAAGAATATGTGCAAAATTTCTGCTCAATATCCGCATGCAAAGTGATGCTCAATCATTATCCTGCGTCTCCTCCCAGAAATTGCGGTGTCCACCACCTCCAGCTTCTCTTCGCTGTTGTTGTTGTAGCACTGTATTGTACACAGATGCGGCATCCCTTGCCGATGACAGACGCCATCGGGCCTATCCGGTACGTATAACCGACAGCCATGGGATTGTTCATCGCACGTCCTGCGGAAGTCTGTCTACAATAATAATAAGTATTTGTGCAAAATTTCAAACGGATTGCATTACTCCTTCGAAAGTTTGCGCGATTTCGACAGACAGACGGACGGACATGGCTAGATCGACTTAAAATGCTATGACGATGAAGAAGATATATACTTTATGGGGTCTACGACGAATATTTCGAGTAGTTAGAAGCAGAATGACGAAATTAGTATACCCCCATCCTATGGTGGAGGGTATACAAATGGGCATTAAACCCTTTATTGGAAAATCGGTCTATATGGCAGCTATATCCAATTATGGTCCGATTTGGCCCGTTCAAGAACTTAACCAGCGTGCATCAAAAAGACGTACCTGTGCCAAATTTCAGCTCAATATCTCAATTTTTGAACGCTCTAGAGTGATTACAACAGACGGACGGACAGACACACGGACATCTTTAAATCGTCTTAGAATTTTACGACTATCCGAAATATATATACTTTGTAGGGTCGGAAATTGATATTTTGATGTATTGCGAACGGAATGACTAAATGAATTTACCCTCTTTCCTATGGTGGTGGGTATAAAAAATCCACTTTCTTCACAAAATAGTCATAAAATATAAAGAAAAAATGTTTTTGTTCTAGAAACATAGGGACGGCTAAACCGATTTTCTTGCATTTTCACAGATAATGCATAATGATCCCATGGTGCAAATAGGGAACTACATTTTTTGATAACTAAAGGGGGTGGACCCTCCCCCTTACCTTTATTTTCGGAAACGCCAGATCTCGGAGATTTAGATTTAAGCTAAATTTTGTGTGCTCTCACATAGTACCCTAAAAATAAAAATGTGGTATCCAAAGTTCGGATGGGGTACCTAGGGGGCCGCCCACCCTAAAACATACCAAACATATATTAAGACCAATCACGACAATATGAAACTCAAATGAAAGGTACTTAGGATAAGAAAACGTATCTGATCTCCAATTGTCGGACCAAGTGTTAGGGGGACCACCCTTACCCCCAAAACACCCCTAAATCGGACATATTTACCGACCATGGCAATATGGGACTCAAATGAAAGGTATTTGCGAGTAGAATACGAATCTGATATCCAAATGTGGGACCAAGTTGCTGGGGGTCCACCCCTTCCCCAAAACGCCCAAAGATTGTAAAGTTTCGGATAAGTATCTTAATTTTTAGAAGAGTGATTTCAGCAGAAAGTCGGATGTTCGGTCGGACATGGACGGACACAAAATCGAAGAGAAAAGATCTATTCTAAGTTCTAGAAAAGGATCGTTTAAAAGTATATCTTCAGAATCAGCGTTTAGCCCGTTTGACCCATCAGCTTTCTTGTCTGTAGGCATTTTTCCCCTTTTGCTTGCTTTTCTGTTGGTTTAACCATTTTCTGTCTTGATATTTGATATTACACTCAAAGGTTTGCATTTTTGACAATTTTGCATCAGCCATTTAGTACTCACTTCTGTATGCCATCACTTGTGAGATCTAGATGGCTTCAAACTTAATTTTTGTAGTAATGTTTTGTTGCCCTCAATATTACTACCAAAACAATATAATTTTTATACCCTCCACCATAGGATGGGGGTATACTAATTTTGTCATTCTGTTTGTAACATCTCGAAATATTCTTGATCGTCGTGACATTTTAAGTCGAACTAGCCATGTCCGTCCGTCTGTCCGCCCGTCCGTCTGTCCGTCCGTCCGTCTGTCTGTCGAAAGCACGCTAACTTTTGAAGGAGTAGACCTAGCCGCTTGAAATTTTGCACAAATACTTCTTTTTAGTGTAGGTCGGTTGGGATTGTAAATGGGCCAAATCGGTTTATGTTTTGAAATACCTGCCGTACAAACCGATCTTGGGTCTTGACTTCTTGAGCCACTAGAGGGCGCAGTTATCGTCCGATTTGACTGAAATTTTGCACGTGGTGTTTTGGTATCACTTTCAACAACTGTGCTAAGTATGATTTAAATCGGTTCCTAATCTGGTATAGCTGTCATATAAACCGATCTTGGGTCTTGACTTCTTGAGCCAATAGAGTGCCCAATTCTCATCCGATTTTGCACATAGTGTTTTGATATCATTTCCAACAAATGTGCGAAGTATGATCCTAATCGGTTTATAACATGATATAGCTCCCATATAAACCGACCTTGGGTCTATACTTCTTGAGCTTCTAGAGGGCGCAATTCTCGTCCGATTTGACTGAAATTTTCCATATAGTGTTTTGATATCACTTCCAACGTTTATTCGAAGTATGGTCTTAATCGGTCCATAACCTGATATAGCTGCCATATAATCCAATCTCGGGTCTTGACTTCTTCAGCCTCTAGAGAGCGCAATTCTCAACCGATTTGGCACAAATTTTGTACAACGACTCCTCCCATGGCCGTCAACATACGTGTGCAATATGGTCAGAATCGATCTATAGCTTGATACAGCTCCCATATAAACCAATCTCCCGATTTCGCTTCTTGAGCCCCGAATCGGACTATAACATGATATAGCTGCTCCTCCGTCTTTATTCATTATACTTTGTTTGCCCAAAAACAGATACTACGCAAAGAACTCGACAGATGCGACCATGGTGGAGGGTATATAAGATTCGGCCCGGCCGAACTTAGCACGCTCTTACTTGTGTTTTAATGTAAAACTTTTGACAGTTGTCCAACTATTGGATCATATTTGTACAATAAGTCCTCCTGTTCTTGTCACCTTGCCACGACAAGCCAATTAGCTAAGTAAATTTATTGGAACATTTGCTGTAGCAAGAAACACTTACCATTTTGTTATTTATCTCATGGAAATGGATTTCACAAACTTTGTCTACCACATCTTCACTTTGAAATGTAACGAAGCCAAAACCTGCAAAGAAACACAAAAAATAAATGCATGAGAAGGGCAGCACCAAGAATGGCAACACTAAGAATTATTACAGCAATAGATATTTTTTTTGGAGTACCATAATAAATTAGTGAATTATGTGTAAAGGAATGTCCCTTATTGAGATAATATAGGGTGTTTGAGATCAAAGCAAGAGTTCATACAGTGACTCTAGTCTAATAATTAGAAAGGAGCGCCCACACAGGTGCACAGTTTCAGTGTACCTAGAAATTGTAAAATCTTTGGGGTTTTCATATACAAAGTAGTCTCGTTTCATGCCCATCTCCTGCTTATGTTTCTGGAAGGCGGTAGATTTTCACTTCCCTTCACTTTTTTTACATTTACAAACTTTTGAACTTTTTAACTGACATCTTTTAAGGGGCAGCATTGTCATTTGGTCCCTTTCTTCCTTTTGTGTATTTGGTTGAAGGCAACTTATGTCATCTGTGGCTGCGTATATTCTGCCACAACCCACACACCCATATAATATTTGCCCACCCTTGAATACTTCGCAGACGAATTTATAGAGCGGGTTACGAGTTACTTCAAGTTGTTGTTTGTTTAAGCGTTGTTAAGTTATGTCTTTTTACAAGTTTTTGACAATGAACTTTTGAGAAGCTGTATGAAACAGAGTTCAGACCACAATATGGGCATCTTCCGGGTACAGTGGGTTAGGGTTTTTTTATACCCTACACCACCACTGTGGTGCAGGGTATTATAGATTTGTGCATTTGTTTGCAACGCTAAGAAGGAGAAGAGCTAGACCCATTGATAAGTATGCCAAACGATTTAGAATCACCTTTTGATTCGATTTAGCCATGTCCGTCTGTGAGTCAATGTATTCTTGTAATCAAAGAGCAGGTCGTATTTGTTGTCCTATTGTCACGAAATTTTGCACATGTCACTGTTTTGGCCCAAGGACGAACGCTATTGATTTTGGTAAAAATCGGTTCAGATTTAGATATAGCTCCCATATATATGTATCGCCCGATTTGCATTTAAATGACAGTAGTAGCTACAAATTTCAACCGATCTGGACAAAATTTGGCGCGGATTGTTTCGTTACTGATTTTATCACATCTGCAAATTTTCTTCAAAATCGGTTCAGATTTAGATATAGCTCCCAAATATATGTATCGCACGATTTGCACTTAAATGGTCGTAGTAACTTAAATTTTCAACCAATCTGCACAAAATTTGGCACGGATTATTTAGTTACTGATCTCAACATGTGTGGAAAATTTTATCAAAATCGGTTCAGATTTAGATATGGCTCCCATATATATGTATCGCCCGATTTGCACTTATAAGGCTGTAATAAACACAATTTGTAAATTTGGCATGGATTATTTTGTTACTGATCTTAACATATCTGCTAGATTTCATCAAAATCGGTTCAGATTTAGATATAGCTCCCTTATATATGTATCGTCCGATTTGCACTTAAATGGCCGTACTAGCTAAAATTTTCAACCGATCTGCACAAAATTTGGCAAGGATTGTTTTGCTACTGATTTCAACATATTTGAAGAATTTCGTCAAAAGCGGTTCAGATTTAGATATAGCTCTCATATATATGTATCGCCCGATTTGCACTTAAATGGCCGTACTAGCTAAAATTTTCAACCGATCTGCACAAAATTTGGCATATATTGTTTTGTTACTGATCTTAACATATCTGGAATATTTCATCAAAATCGGTTCAGATTTAGATATAGCTCCCGTATATATCTTTCATCCGATTTGAACTATTAAGGCTGTAGAAGCCACGATCTTCATAAAAAGAGGATGGTTAAACTATCCATGGTGGTGGCTACCTAAAGTTCGGCGCGGCCAAATTTATCACGTTTTTACTTGTTATACACATCACCGTAGGATAGGGGGTATATTCATTTTGCCATTCCGTTTGCAACACATCGAAACATCAATTTCCGTCCGTCTGTTGTAATCACTCTGCAACCAACAAAAATTGTCATATTAAGCTGAAATTTGGCACAGATACGTCTTTTTGATGCACGCTGGTTAAGTTCATGAACGGGCCAAATCGGACCATATTTATATATGGCTGCTATATAGACCGATCTGCCGATAAAGGATCTAAGGCCCATAAATGCTTTATTTTTCATCCGATTTCTCTGAAATTTTAAACAGTGAGTAGTCTTAGGCTTTCCGATATCTGAACCAAATATGGTTCAGATCGGACTATATTTAGATATAGCTACCATGTAGACCGATCTACCGATAAAGGGTCTGAAGACCATAAAAGCTTTATTTATTACCCGATTTCGTTGATATTTGAAACAGTAGGTTAATTTAAGCCTCCTGACTTCTAACCCAAATATGGTTCAGATCGGAATATATTTAGATATAGCTGCCATATACACCGATCTCCCGATTAGGGGTCTGAAGCCCATAAATGCTTTATTTTTTACACGATTTCGCTGAAATTTAAATCAGTGAGTAGTTTTAAGCCTCCGGACATCTGTCATAAATATGGTTCGGATCAGACTACATTTAGATATAGCTACCATGTAGACCGATCTCCCGATAAAGGGTCTGAAGACCATAAAAGCTTTATTTATTACCCGATTTCGTTGATATTTGAAACAGTAGGTTAATTTAAGCCTCCCGACTTCTAACCCAAATATGGTACTGATCGGAATATATTTAGATATAGCTGCCATATAGACCGATCCGCCGATAAAGGGTCTGAGGCTCATATGTACAACGCTCCTATTTTGGCCCATTTTGCCTTTTGAAAATGCCCGAAGAAGTTGGCAAAACAGTCGTTCCTTCTTGTACTGGGGTGTTCATTTCCCTAAGCTCTTTTTATACCCACCACCATAGGATGAAGACATACTAATCTAGTCATTCCGTTTGTAACATCTCGAAATACTGATCGAGGACCCCTTAAAGTATATATATTCTTGATCGTCTCGACATCCTGAATCGATCTAGCCATGTCCGTCCGTCCCTCTGTCGTAATAGCGGTCGAACTCGTACAGCTAGCTGCTTGAAATTTTTGCACAGATACTTAGGTTAGGTTGAAAATAGGGTGCAGATATTAATCCGCCCCATGCCACTATAGACATACACCAAGGCCAGTAATCGGCTTGTTTTGCGCTCTAAAAACTAGAAAATAACCTCTGAAAAGAAAATTTTAAGTAAGGAATTCCGTGCTACTTACAAAATCCTTAATTGTTTTCAATACCACTCCCATAAGTTGGTTCATATCTGATATTGTGTCTCCACCTAAGTACCGGCAATGACAAAGGAAATGTTCCAACGTCTCATCATCTTCCTCGCATGCCCTACACATGTTTTCACTTGCCGCACCGATTTTTACATAAGTGAGCTCGTAGTCCTATGTCTCCCGTTATGATACCAATAGCTATACTGACCTCCTTCTTGCTTCCTTTCAGTAATAGCTTCGTCTTCTCACGATCTGGATCACCCCCCATAGGATTTTCGCCGTCCTACCGACCGTTTCGCTGTTCCTCAATGTTGCATGCGCATTCGTCGCCCACTCCCTTAACTCGGACTGTGTCGACCCGAAAGGCTTTGGGTTAACCAAGTTTATTGACGGCAGTCCTCTGGCCTTCACCGCCAAATCGTCTGCCCTTTCATTTCCCCTTACTCCGTTATGGCCCGGCACCAATACGATGAGGATGTTGCCATCCTCAGAGAAGGCGTTAATCTACTTCGTACACTGCAAGACTGTTCGTGACCTTACCGTCCTGGTTGTTATTGCCCTTATGGCAATTTTACTGTCGGTAATGATGTTCACACTCGATGTCCTCGCGTTAGCATAACACCACTTCACGCATTCCGTGATCGCCCAGATCTCCGCCTGCAGGATCGTATTATGGTCAGGCAGTCTAAAACAGATGTCAGGCCCTGGGTTTTTTAATGTAAACCCCCAGGCCCACTCTGTCCTCTAGCTTCGATCCATCCGTGTAACATGATCTTCCGGATGGATCAAAGTTAGAAGACAGAGTGGGCCTGGGGGTTAACATTAAAAAACCTAGGGCCTGACATCTGTTTAAGACTGCCTGACCATAATACGATCCTGCAGGCGGAGATCCGGGCGATCACGGAATGCGTGAAGTGGTGTATTGCATAACAAACCGATCTCCAGGTTTAACTTCTTGAGCCCCTGGAAGCCGAAATTTTTGTTCCATTTTGATTAAATGCGTCCAGTTTTCTGTTATGACTTTCACCAATTGTGTTAAATACTGTCCGAATCAATCTATAACCCGATATAGCTCCCATATAAGCCGATCAAACGATTTGACTTCTTGAGCCCCTGGAAGCCGCAATTTTGGTCCGATTTCTGTTATGGCTCCAAACAACTACGCCAAGTACGGTCCAAATCAGCCAAGAACCTGATATAGCTCCCATATAAACCGATTTGGTAGAATTTTGGTATGTAGAAATGTTTCGCAGGATCCATGGTGGTGGGTTCTCAAGATCGGCCTACTAACCACATTTTTACTTGTCATATGTAACATTTGCTGCTTTCATTCCACTGTTTACTCACTACCACTGTCATTTTTTCGGTAGTGTGTTGTTATTTTGACCAAACAACATAAACTTCGTCCCTAGCTGTGGATGTGGCCATGTTGGTTGATGTTGTTGTCTCTTTGGGTTATAGATTACGATAAAGTTTCTGTTTTGCTTCCATCATCATGGTGGTGAAGCCCACAAGGAAAAGGTTGTAAATGATGGGTTAAACAACATCAAGTTTAGCCAAGAAGGAAATGTAGACAAAATCACAATTGAAACAAAAACAATATCTTAAAAGATGATGGGCTATGGAATGGCATGTAGTATGGGACAAATGGCTCTTGGAATCATATTAGATTTTAAGGATTTGTTTATTTTAGTTGTACCTCTTCTGCCTGCACCATACTTCTTAGAAGTTTGCTTCTATATTTGTGTGTGTGTGTGTGCGTATGTACATAAATAACTGCAGGACATAGCGAGGTTGTAGTTCCACACACCAAAGCACACACACAAAACTTAAACAGAAGGTCTCTATCTCTCTCTCTCTCTCTCTCTTTTGTTCTCTGCCTGTCCCTTGGGTAGAGTGAAGTTAGCAGGTGATGTGTCAGCAACTTAACGCTAAGGTCTGAATCCAAGGATTAGTTTATCATTCTTAGTTAAACTGTGTAAATATGTATACAAGAAACACAAGAGAAGGGTGTGTGAAACGGGGTATATTCCATTTTAGTTAAAGGAAAAAATCTTTAAGGAGATCATAAAAAATGAAATCTTTGTTTTGCATAAAGCATTTAATCAAAGGAGGTCAATATTTATTACTAAGGGGAATAGGGGGAGCATTGTTTAGAGTCTTTAAGTAGGCTTTTGAAATCAGCTAGGCAGTCAACAAGAATAGAGATGAATGGACATGTGCCTTATCAACTCTAACAGATTGATGACGGACAGAAGGACGTTAAGGCTGACGGATGTAAAAACAGAGAAAAGGACGGAATGTTATAAATCCAAAATTTAAATTTCAATGACGAATGTTGTTTAGAAGCAAAAATGTGGACGTTCTTAAATATCCCTCAAGAGTTTAGTATTTTCACTCTGTATTGCAAAATTGCCATGAACATTACATTAAGGAACAGGGGCAAATTTCTCATATATATTAGTAAGTGGCATACGATTCAAGTTCTGCAGTGGGCCACTTCTTTGGGCAGAAGTTTTACATGGCTTCTATGCACGGCATAGTACCTTACAAAAATCACAGCTAAAAATGTTGTTGTTGTAGCTGTTTATTGCATTCTATCTTTCGTCCGCTTGATTCTGTTGAGTGTCAAGACCCAGAAACTCCACTGCCACTAAGATGGGATGCGTCCACAGGAATCGGGGTCTGAGTCGAGTGGGTCTGGCCGGGCAGTTAAACAGGTGACGTGTATCGTGGGGTCCCTGGTTACAATCGGGATATACATCTTGCACGTCGGTATCAATTCTAGTTCTGTAGGAATTGAGGCGGCTGCATCTGCCGGAACGTAATTGAGCCAGAACTACTCTTGTTTGCCTTGGGAGATCGATTTCTTCAGGTGCAATGCGAGGTTCGTTCACCAAGGACAACATTCACCCGGTAGCCAATTACCGCATCTGCTACCGTGTCTGCATGAATGTTGTTTAGATCTGCTTGATATTCCGCTTGATCTACAGGTTCTCTCTTGTAGCGCTGAAGCTCACGCTCTAGATCATGTAGATCTACCTTAAGGCTTCTGAGGATATCTATCCACAAGATGATGATTAGGATGGGTTCTGCGATAACAGCCCAAAAGGTATTGCTTAGACAGCATGTAGTTATGTCTTCGCACTGGTAGGATCATTGTCTCCTGATGGAGGTGGTCCACATGAGAACTGAGGCGACAGCCCGTCACAGTTCGGAGGGCGGCATTCTGCCAGATCTGAATATTATTCCAATGCGTGTCACAAAGTTGACGAGACCACACTGGTGCTGCAGAACTTACCACAGATCGGCCAATTGCTTTGTACGTGGTCAATAAGGTTTCTTTGTCTCCACCCCAAGTGCTGCCAGCAAGTGACTTGAGGACCTTGTTTCTACTTTTGACTTTATCGCAGATTGCTGTGGCATGTGGGGAGAATGTGTATGAAGAGCTGTCAAATGTGACGCCAAGTATTTGGGGACACTTGATGGTCGGAATCATTTCTCCATCGTCCATCGCAGTCAGCTCAGTAGTCACCTCACGCGTATTTGTAGTGAACAATGAGGCTGAAGATTTGGTGGCGGATATCTTCAGATTTCTTGCAGCGAAATATGAGGCAAGTTCGTTGAGGTAGATGTTCAACCTATCGCAGATGTCATGGGATGGGTGGGGGGCCTGATGCCATGATCGTACAATCGTCCGCATATGATACGATCTCTATGCCGTCTGGAGGGGGTGGCATGGAGGATAGGTAGAGTTTAAACAGTGCCGGAGATATCACCCCACCTTGGGAAACTCCCTGTTTCACTCTACGGTGCTTCGACTTCTTATCCCTTAATTCCACAAATGACTGGCGACCACACAGATAATTCGCGACCCATCGTTTAAGGCCTAGCTGGAGGGACGTATTGGCGATGTCCTCAAATAATTTGGCATGGCTGGCCGTCTCGAATGCCTTTGATAGGTGCAGTGCCACGAGGAGCGTCCTATCACATGGCCTGGGCTGATTGAAGCCATGCAAAGCTGTTGTTGTGCTATGCAGTTTTCAAAATCCATGTTGATGTTCCGCGAATGGAAATTCTCCTACGAGGCTCGAGAGGAGTAATGCCTGAAGCGTCTTTGATGAGAGAAGGGAGATCGGTGTGTATGACTCCCCCAAACTCGGGTCTTTTCCAGGCATCAGTAGCACTCTGCCCATTTTCCTGACATCGGGAACTATAAGAGTGTTCAAGGACAGATTGAGGACAGCAGTAAGATACTCAACTCCAGGTGAATCCAGATTCTTCAACATCAGTGTAGAGATTCCGTCGGAGTCCAACGCCTTAGATGATTTGGCGCCACATTCGCAACTTCGCCCACGGTATACTGTGATGGCTGTTCATTGGCTCGGAGACCACGCATACGGCGAATGGCTGTCCTCCTTGCCCAGTCTCTCTCGGGATGCACAATAAATTGACGGTTGAACAACCTGGCGCATCACTTCGGATCAGTCGCGGTTATTTTGCCCAAAGTGAATGAGGTCCTGTCGTTCCGTCCACCGGGGTTCGAGAGTGACTTAACAGTAGACCACAGTTTGCCTACACCGGTGCCTAACTTACATTGCTCCAAGTGTTCCAGCCACAAATTCAGCTTATGTTCGTTAACTACCCTGTTTACTTCCAAATTCAGCTCACTGATTCTGGGCTTAGCAGGCATGAATCCCATCACGCTCATCTGCGAGTACCACTGCTTACGCCGGGAAATTGGGCTGCACTTAAGGTATTCGACCGGCTGGTATAAAGCGAGCGGCTGCTGCGTTAATGATGTCTCGGAATTTCCTCTCGGCCACTACCACATCCGAGAGGGGTGGCAGTTCACTGAAGCGGCTATTGGTATACTCTCTGAAGCCAGTCCAATCGGCCTTCTTATGATTGATAAACGTTCGGCGCTCAAAGGTTATGAAGTCGGGTGGTCGCTTAATGTTGAGAATTATGGGGAGGTGGTCTGACCCCAAAGAGATGACAGCTTGCCAGGATACGTCACTCAGGGGATCAGAGGATGCAATGGAGATACTTGGCGAGCTGTTGCACCTCCTCGTTATTCTAGTGGGGGCATCCTCATTCACCGAGCAAATCGTGGAGCTTTCAATTTGCTCTGCCAAAGCTATGCCATGCTGGTCATTACCTAGGGGAGAATGCCATGACATGTGAATGGAGATGTCTGGCGAGCTGCTGCACCTCCTCGTAATTCTAGTAGGGGCATCCTCATTCACCGAGCAAAACGTGGAGCTTTCAATCTGCTCTGCCAAAGCTATGCCACGCTGGTCGTTACCTAGGGGAGAATGCCATGCCCTAGAACCAGATAGCAGATATGGCCAGATAGCAACCCACTTATGTCGGGGTTGTAAGCCAGGCCATTAATCGGGACATAGCTACCAACCGGCGGTATGTACACGTTGTATAGCTCTATCTCGGCATTACCGCACCTGACTGCTATCCCCATGCATTCCATGTAGGGGTCACTTGCGCCATGCGCTGGAGAGAGAGGTCTATATTGCACGGTGTGGTGTATTACGAAGGCCAATCCCCACCTCCATTCCTAGAGCGATCCTTACGTAGCACATTGTAACCGTGACATCTGTGCAAGTTGCAGGTGTTGGTCAGCTTTGTCTCCTGGATCGCTGCGACCAATTTGCTCTTCCGACTCATGAAATCCACAATCTCATCGATCTTGCCACGAAGTCCGTTCCAATTTAACTGCAAAAACGATACACTTCCCAGCACTGGCCTGGCAATATTTGGGCTGGGATGCTGCCGTTGCGTAAATTGCCGCTGAAAATGCTTTTTTATGTTCTAGCCAAGATTCGAACTTAGGAATTCAGCGTCATAGGCTGACATACTCACCTGTGCGCTGCGGTGGCCCCTACCTTAGATTTTTGTTCGAACAATTTTATTATCTCTGAGAAGAAACAAACCTTAAGGATATACCAAAATTTAAAAACAAAATCAAAGAAAATACCATGTTGCTTCAAAGACCAGGTCAGGCTGCATACATTGATTTAATATGAGTAAATTGCATGTCTCGAACCTTCAATTAAACTATTTCGCAAGGTATAAATATATATTTTTATAACAAGCACCTATAATGTAAATGTAAACATGTTATTCCTTGGAAAATTCTGAGCACTTGCAGCCAATTAAATACTCGTTACCTTCATTATAAATATAATTTCACCCTTAGCCATTGGTTGATGGGAAATCGAAGAATTTTGCAATTGACATATGAGGACCATAAAAAAAATGAATCAGAATGATTGAGGTTCATGCCATGAACAAGCCTATATTGCAAGCACACATACGCTGATGACCACATGTCCGAACAGAAGCCAAGTTAGTTCATACATGAGAATGCTCCGAAACAAAAGAATTTCAATAATGAGCAATGTGCAAATGCAAATTTGCCCATGAGCAATTTCAATATGAAATATTCCCTTCGGAGAAGGGGCTGAGAAAAGATGTAATCTGACATAGGGTAACCAGGCAGAAGTTGCCGATGGGTAGGTAGCTTATGGCTTATACTTGTTTTGAAAATATCAAATTTAGGTTTTCTATACCCACCACCATAGGATGGGGGTATACTAATCTAGTCATACCGTTTGTAACACATCGTAATACCCATTTCCGACCCTATAAAGTATTCTTGATCAGCGAAAAAAATCTAAGACAATCTAGCCACGTCCATCCGTCTGTCTGTTGAAATCACTCTACAGTCTTTAACAAGTAGAAAGGCATTAAGTTCGGCCGGGCCGAACTTTGGATACCCACCACCTCGGGTATATACAAAATCCCCTTTCGTCACAATCCGGTGACAATTGGAAAACTTATGCACCCAAATTCAACATGGTTATTGAGTGGTCTAATAAATATTAGTCACTATTGAATTTTGTATTTCAAATTTCAATAAAATCGGATAATAAATAGAGCTTGTATGAGCCTCAGACCCTTAACCGGTTCCAGTTCGATCTTTACCATATTTGAGGCAGGATGGCAGGTGGCCTAAAACTACACACTATTTCAAAATTCAGCGAAATCGGATAAAAAATAAAGCTTTTATGGGCTTCAGACCCTTCATCGGCAGATCGGTCTATATGGCAGCTATATCTAAATATGAACCAATCTAATCCATATTTAGGTCAGATGTCGGGAGGCTTAAACTAACCCACTGTTGCAAATTTCAGCGAAATCGGATAAAAAATAAAGCTTTTATTCGCTTCAGACCCTTTATCGGGATAACGGTTTGTATGGCAGCTATATCTAAATATATTCCGATCCGTACCATATTTGGAATGGGTGTCGGGAGAACTAAGACTACCCACTGTTTCAAATTTCACCGAAATCGGGTAATAAATAGAGCTTTTATGGGCTTTAGACCCTTTATCGGCAGATCGGTCTATATGGCAGCTATATCTCAATATAGTCCGATTTGAATCATATTTGAGTCGGATGTTAGGAGGCTTAAAACTGCGAAGTATTCCAAATTTCAGCAAGTTCGGTTAAAAAATAAAATTTTTATGGGATTCAGACACTTTATCTGGAGATCGCTCTATATGGCAGCTATATCTAAATATAGCCCGATTTTAACCATATTTAGGTCAGATATCGAGAGGCTTAAGATAACCCTCTGTTTAAAATTTCAGCAAAATCGGGTAATAAATAAAGCTTTTACAGCCATTAAACCCTTTATCGGAATATCGGTCTATATAGCAGCTATATCCAAATATGATCCGATCAATACCACATTTAAGTCGTATGTTGAGAGGCTTAAAACTTGGCACTATTTCAAATTTCAGCGAAATCGGATAAAAAATAAAGCTATTATGGGCTTCAGACCCTTCATCGAGAGATCGGTCTACATGGTGGCTATATCTA
Organism: Stomoxys calcitrans; assembly: GCF_963082655.1. Lineage (NCBI taxonomy): Eukaryota > Metazoa > Arthropoda > Insecta > Diptera > Muscidae > Stomoxys > Stomoxys calcitrans. The sequence goes on along the minus strand of NC_081552.1, from coordinate 265,910,341 downwards.
TATATAGACCGATCTAATCCACATTCAGGTAAGTTATCGGTAGGTTTAAAATAACTCACTGTTGCAAATTTCAGCGAAATCGGGTAATAAATAAATTTTTATGGGCTTCAGACCCATTATCGGGAGATCGGTCTATATGGCAGCTATATCTAAATATAGTCCGATCTGAACCATATTTGGGTCAGTTATTGGAAAGCCTTAAACGACTCACTATTTCAAATTTCAGCAAAGTCGGATGAAAAATAAAGCATTTATGCGCATTAGACCCTTTATCGGAAAATTGGTCTATATAGCAGCTATATCCAAACAAGGTCCGATTTGGCCCGTTTAAGAACTTAACCAGCGTGCATCAAAAAGACGTATCTGTGGCAAATTTCAGCTCAATATCTCAAATTTTGAAGGCTGTAGAGTGATTATAACAGACGGACGGACATATACAAGGACATCGGTAAATCGTTTTAGATTTTTTTGCCGATCCGAAACATATATACTTTGTAGTATTTGTGGTATTTCGATGTGTTGCAAACGGAATGACTAAATGAATATACCGCCCATGCTACGGTGGTGGGTATAAAAAATAGAGATATTGAGCTGAAACTTTGCACAGATTCTGTTTTTGTCCATAAGCAGGGTAGGTTCGAAGATGGGCTATATCGGAATATTTCTTGATATAGCCCCCATATAGACCGATTCGCCGATTTAGGGTCTAAGGCCCATAAAAGCCACATTTGTTATGCGATTTTGCTGAAATTCGGGTCAGTGAGTTGTGTTAGGCCACTCGACATTCTTCTTCAATTTGGTCCAGATCGGTGCAGATTTGGATATAGCTGTCATATTGGCCGATCTCTCGATATAAGGTTTTGGGCCCCTAAAAGGGGCATTTATTGTCCGATCTTGCCAAAATATGGGATAGTGAGTTTTGTAAGGCCCTTCGTCATCTTTCTTCAATTTTGCTCAGATCGGTCCAGATTTGGATATAGCTGTCATATAGACCGATATCTCGATTTAAGGTTTTGGGGCCATAAAAGGAACGTTTATAATCCGTTTTCGCTGAAATTTGACACAGTGCTATATGTTAGGCTTTTCAACATCTATGTCTTTATTTGGAAATGGCTACCTTATTAGATCTTATTAGATCACTCAATATCCGTGTCAAATGTGGTTCAAATCGGACCATATTTCGATAGAGCTGCTTTGGGGGCATTAATTATGAATTTTTCACCGGACTTTGACGAAAGGTGGTTTACATATATACCCGAGGTGGTGGGTATCCAAAATTCGGCCCGGTCGAACTTAAGGCCTTTTTACTGGTTTTTGTTTTAATTTTTAAGCAATATTGCAGAAAATTTATCCAAATAATGTTAGTATTTTTTTGTGCAAAAATTCAGTATATATGTCTATTTTGCTGTTTAAACTAGACAGCGTTTTCAAAAAACGAGAAATATCAAAAAATTGTCTTGGATTTTCAAGCACATTCTATTGTTTCTTTGTTTAGTTGTAATTCCGGAAATGCCGGTATGTGTCTCTAACGCGTTTCACTGCGTTTAGTATAAAACTCAAGTCATTTGCAAAATAATGACTTTCCGAGCAACGAATAATTAATGCGATTCGTTGTTATATAGACATGTATGTCACAATAATAATGGGCCGTAATCAAGGTTATGGGTCATGAAGCCTTTTTAAGTTTATAGATTAATACCAATCAACAAGTAAAAAGAGAAATTAGTTTAGCTGGTCCGAAATATGGGTACTATAGCGGTTTTGTTTTTTGCATGGATGAAGAAAAACTTGAAATCGTATAGCAAAAACGTAAAATACATAGAAATCTAAGAAACTTCTGCGAAAAAACATGCATTTAAAACCAAATCCTAATCCGCGCCTCTCGACCGAGTGGCGCACAGCGACACCACCTAGAAGAGAAGTAGTAAGGGGATAACCACCGCTGAAAAATTATCTAATAATCACGCCGGATTTTTAGCCCAGGTATTTGGCGTCTTAAGCAGATATGCTAACTTATGCACCACGGTGTCCTCCATCTTTCGAAAAAATTAAATTTTTGTTACCTACACCACCGCTGTGTTAAAGGGTATTAAAACAAAGTGTTTTTGTTTGTAACACCCAGAATGAAGAGAAATAGACCCATTGATAAGATGCGATTTAGCTATGTCCGTCTGTCTGTCTGTCCCCCTGTCCATCTTAATTTGTGTACAAACTACAGGTCGAAATATTCATACGATCGTCTTCTAATTTGGGACATACATTTTTGTTGGCGTACAAACGAAGACTATTGAAATTAAAAAAAAAAAATAAAACAATCTTAACCATATACGACACAGATGTCGAAAAGCCTAACAAATGTCACTGTGTTAAATTTCAGTGAAATCGGATTATAAATGCCTCATTTAATGGGCCAGACTTAAAATCGAGATATTAGTCTATATGGCAGATATATCCAAATCTAGACCGATTTGGGCCAAGTTGCAGGAAAATGTCGACAAAACTAACTATCCCAAATTTCGGCGAAATAGGATTATAAATGCGTCTTTTATGGCCCCAAAACCTTAAATCGAGAGATTGGTCTATATGGCATCTATATCCAAATCTGGACCGATCTGGGCCAAATTGAAGAAGGACGCCGAAGAGCCTAACTAAACTCACTGTCTCAAATTTCAGCGACATCGGACAATAAATGCGCCTTTTATGGGCCCAAGACCTTAAATCGAGGGATCGATCTATATGGCAGCTATATCCAAATCTGGACCGATCTAGGCCAAATTGAAGAAAAATGTCGAAGGGCCTAACACAACTCACTGTACCAAATTTCAGCAAAATCGCATAATAAATGTGGCTTTTATGGGAGAGATATTGAACTGAAACTTTGTACAGATTCTTTTTTTATCCATAAGCAGGTTAAGTTCGAGGATGGGCTATATCGGACTATATCTTGATAAAGCTCCCATATAGACCGATCCGCCGATTAAGAGCCCATAAAAGCCACTTTTATTATCTTATTGTGCTGAAATTTGAGACAGTGAGTTGCGTTAGGCCCTCCGACCTCCTTCTTCAATTTGGCCCTGATCGGTCCAGTTTTGGATATAGCTGCCATATAAACCGATCTTGGGTCTTGACTTCTTGGGCCTCTAGAGTGAGCAATTATCGTCCGATTTGACTGAAATTTTGTACGTGGTGCTTTGGTATCCCTTCTAACAACTGTGTTTAGTATGAATTAAATCGGTTCATAATCTGGTATAGCTGTCATATAAACCGATCTGGGATCTTGACTTCTTGAGCCAATAGAGCGCGCGATTCTCATCTGATTTGGCTGAAATTTTGCATAAGGTGTTTTGCTATGACTTCCAATAACTGTACAAAGTATGGCGCAAATCGGTACATAACCTAATATAGCTACCATATAAACCGATCTTGGGTCTTGACTTTTTGAGCCTCCAGAGGGCGCAATTATCGTCAGATTTGACTGAAATTTTGCATATTGTATTTTGATATCACTCCCATCAACTGTGTTTAGTATGATTCAAATCGGTTCATAATCTGGTATAGCTGTCATATAAACCCTTCTTGGCTCTTGACTTTTTGAGCCAATAGAGGGCGCAATTTTCATCCGATTCGACTGAAATTCTGCACGTAGTGTTTTAGTATCACTTCCAACAACTATGTTTAGTGTGATTCAAATCGTTACATAACCATATAAACTGATTTTGGGTCTTGACTTCTTGAGCCTCTAGAGGGCGCAATTCTCATCCGATTTGACTGAAATTTAGCATGTAGTGTTTTAGTATCATTTCCAACAACTGTGTTTAATATGATTGATCGGTTTATAATCTGGTATAGCTGTCATGTAAACCGATCTTGGGTATTGACTTCTTGAGCCTCTAGAGGGCGAAATTCTCATGTGATACATGTCTAATATGGTCTGAATCGATCAATAGCTTCATACAGCTCCCATATGAACCTATCTCGCTATTTTGCTTCTGGAGCCCCTACAAGGCGTATGAACTGAAATATTACACAATGACTTCTACAATGTTCAGCATTCATTTATGGTCCGAATCGAACTATAACTTGATATAGCTCCTATAGCATAACAGTTCTTATTCAATATTCTTTGCTTATCTAAAAAGAGATACCGCGCATAGAACTCGACAAATGCGATCCATGGTGGAGGGTATATAAGATTTGGCCCGGCCGTACCTTACACGCCCTTACTTGTTAATTCTAGAGCGATGCAAGCGCTTTTATGGAGCAATCTTGCTAATATTTTGCACAACGCTTTCTTCGGCGACTACCACAAAACCTAAGAAGTTTGGTCGAAATCGGTTCAGATTTTGATATAGCTCCCATATATATTATTCAGATTTTGGGTAATTTTCAATAATAGTGTCATTTGTCAATCGTATTTAGTTATTACAATTTGAATAAATTTGCTCAAATGTGATACAGATTGTTAAATAACCCATCGGAAAACATCAGCCGAAGCACATCAAAATTGGTTCAGAACTGGATATATCTCCCACTTTGTACTTATAGGGTAGGTATAGGGTATTTTACAGTCAGCACCGCCCGACTTTTGCCTTTCCTTACTGGTTTAAAGTTGTGCATGAATTTTTATTCATGGTGATTATTCAAACCCCATATACCCCATAATCGCCAGTGCAGTAAAATCGATTTGAGTACTGCATGTTCGTTCCTGCACACACACGACGTTTTTGAATTAGAAACAACAAAACCAACTACAACTAAAACAATTGCTAATATTGGGAGTGGCGCTGCCACAATATCGACAGTTATAATATCAGTGCAAACAGCAGTTGATTGTAATTTCTCAGTTACCCTTGCGTAGGCTGACGGATGTGTGCACCAACCATCAGTGACAATCGCACTTGCAAAATATTTGTATGTGTGTATGTATGATGGCACTGTGGGACTATGTGTTTTGTCTGAGTCATATTTTTAATGGAAAGTACAATCGATGGTAAAATAAATTGGCAAGAATCAAATTGGCAAGATTTGGCATAAAATAAATTTATATCAGCGGTGGGCATACACACATTATTTGCAAGCTTTCGGGCTTATGTTTTCGATACATAACCCCATGGCATAGAAAGCTAAAGTGTAATAGTTTTTGTATGCTCATCGCTGATACACACATATACACTCTCAATGTCACAAATGCAAGCACGCATGAAAAAACACTTACAGTTAAAATCGGGTACACTATCCTTGTTAAGAGGGAAGGCAGCGCCCGAATTGCCATGAATAAAGTATAGAGCGAATGCAGTTATAGGCTCATTATATGCAATTATTTTCTACAATTCTAATAAGTATGTAATCACCGACTCATGCAAGGCGCCCGCACAAATTTCTATCACACAAATACAGGGTTGTCCAATAAGTGTGTGTTATTTTGCAATTCAAAGAAAATTGCATTTTTTGGGACAAATGATAATAAAGAGGAAGGTATACCATGAGCTAAATGGCCAGCACGACTACGCTTACAGGATCGTATCCTGTTCATGAAATGATTTTTCGATGCGAACTGTGTGTTTCACCATTTTTGCTGTGAATTTTAATAAAACCAATGCGTTGTTGAAGCTTTTACCGTACCATATTTAACAAGTAATAGAGTGCTAAGTTAGACCGGGCCGAATCTTATATACCCTCCACCATGGATCGCATTTGTCGAGTTCTTTTCCCGGTATCTCTTTTTAGCCTAACATATAATAAAAGGGCCCAAGAAGTAAAATAGGGAGATCGGTTTATATGGGAGTTATATCAGACTATAGACCGATTCAGACCATATTTGGCAAGTATGTTGAAGCTCATGAGAGAAGTCGTTGAACAAAATTTCAAGCAAATCGGATAATAATTGCGACCTCTAGAGGCTCAAGAAGCCGAGATCCCAGATCGGTTTATATGGCAGCCATATCAGGTTATGGACCAACTTAAACCATATTTGACACAGTTATTGGAAGTCATAACAAATCACTTCTTGCAAAGTTTCAGCCAAATCGGATAAGAATTGCAGCCTATAGAGGCTCAAGAAGTCAAGACCCAAGATCGGTTTATATGGCAGCTATATCAGGTTATGAACCGATTTGAACCATACTTGGCACAGTTGTTCCAAATGACACAAAAACACCACGTACAAAATTTCTGTCAAATCGGACGAGAATTGCGCCCTCTAGGGGCTCAAGAAGTCAAGACCCAAGATCGGTTTATATGACAGCTATATCAGGTTATGGACTGATTTGAACCAAAATTAGCGCAGTTGTTGCAAGGGATACAAAAACACCATGTGCAAAATTTCAGTCAAATCGGACGAGAATTGGGCCCTCTAGAGGCTAAAGCAGTCAAGACCCAAGATCGGTTTATATGACAGCTATATCAGGTTATGAACCGATTTGAACCATACTTGGCACAATTGTTGGATATCATAACAAAACACTTCGTGCAAAATTTCATTCTAATCGGATAAGAGTCGCCCTCTAGAGGCTCAAAAAGTCAAGACCCAAGATCGGTTTATATGGCAGCTATATCAAAACATGGACCGATATGGCCCATTTGCAATCCCAACCGACCTACACTAATAAGAAGTATTTGTGCAAAATTTCAAGCGGCTAGCTTTACTCCTTCGAAAGTTAGCGTGCTTTCGACTGACAGATGGACGCGGGTCAGACGGACGGACAGACGGACGATCGGACAGACGGACGGACGGACAGACGGATGGACAGACAGACGGACGGAGAGACGGACGGACGGATAGACGGTCGGACAGACGGACGGACATGGCTTGATCGACATAAAATGTCACGACGATCAAGAATATATATACTTTATGGGATCTCAGGCGAATATTTCGAGTAGTTACAAACAGAATGACGATATTAGTATAGCCCCATCCTATGGTGGAGGGTATAAAAATGACGTAGTTTCTACTGTCTTAAGTGACAGCTACAGAAATAGCGGGAGATTCACATTAACACGTCTTGCTGGAAACCCCTTTACTAGTGCTCTCTCTCTCCCTATCTCTCTCCCTCATATAAGGCCTATACAACCCTACACTCGCATTTACCGAAGATGGCGGTAGTGGCAGCTTAACTGTAGCAGCTGTTTGAAGAGGCTTGTAAATACCATTCTGGCCTAGTCAATGAGCACAAGTAACAAAGCTAAACATGGGGAGAGGGAGTGTGCCATGTGTGTACGAGAGTGTTGGGGCATGTGTTGCTGCCTATGAGCACTACCCTAGTAATGCCTAGCATTAATATGAAGATGATGTCCTTTAACTATCGTTGCAAATGCATTAATTTAACCATACACAATGCATGATCTGGCTGAGTGCTCAGTGGTCGGTAAGTTGTAACCGAGAACATGTTACAAGTGGGAGTGAGTATATGCATGAATTTGCCTTCGTTTTGTGCAACCACAATTGCATTGAGGCATATGTGTTATAAGACTTCTAAATGCGATTTCTATATTGGTCGTTAGTAATTTACAAGAACTGTGGGATGTAATGCCTTTAACTTCTTAGAATGGGTTGATAGCATAATAATGATTGATGCAAGTTAGGCATTTCTTAGCATTCGTAAATCTATTCAAGAGCTTAAAATTATACAACACATAGCTGGAGATATTAAAATTGTCCAATACATAGAGAGAGGCAGAGAGAGAGAGAGAGAGGTGTAAATGAGTATGGTAACTGTGTTACATTCTTTCAAAACGAGAAAACATTTTCAAAAGAAATAGTTATCTATATGCAAACGCAAATTTGCCCATGAGCATTCCATTAAGGAACTGGGACAAACTTTTCACAAATCAATGAGAGCCGTCCGATTCAATTTTAAGCTCTTTTCATAGCCGAGTCCGAACGGCGTGCCGCAGAGCGAGAGAGAGAGAGAAGTTTTTAAGTGGCACAGTTGCTCACAAATGGCGCCAGCATTAGGAGGGGATAACCAACGCTGGAAAATGTTCTAATATTCCTACCGGGATTTTACATTGAAACTGCTGCATTAAATTAAAACAAACAAGTAAAAAGGCGTTAAGTTCGGCCGGGCCGAACTTTGGATACCCACCACCTCGGGTATATATGTAAACCACCTTTCATCAAAATTCGGTGAAAATTTCATACCTTATGACCCATATCAGTTATATCAAAACATGTTCCGATTTGGAACAAATACTAATAAGTACAGTAGCTATATCTAAAAATTAACCGATCTGAACCATATACGACACGGATGTTGAAAAGCCTAACATAAGTTACTATGTAAAATTTCAGTGAAATTGGATTATAAATGCGCTTTTTATGGGGCAAAGACTTTAAATCGAGAGATCGGTCTACATGGCAGCTATATTCAAATCTGGATCGATCTGGGCAAAATTGAAAAAGGACGTCGAAGAGCCTAACTAAACTCACTGTCTCAAATTTCAGCGACATCGGACAATAAATGCGTCTTTATGGCCCCAAAACCTAAAACCTAGATATCGGTCTATATGGCAGCTATATCTAAATTTGGACCGATCTGTGCGATATTGCAGATGTATGTCAAGGAGCTTAACTTAACTCACTGTCCCAAATTTCGGCGACATGGACAATAAATGAGCATTTTATGGGCCCAAAACCTTAAATCAAGAAATCGGTCTATATAGCAGCTATATCCAAATCTGAACCGATCTGGGCCAAATTGAAGAAAGATGTCGAGGGGCCTAACGCAACTCACTGTCCCAAATTTCAGCAAAATCGGGTAATAAATGTGGCTTTTATGGGCCTAACACCATAAATCGGAGGATCGGTCTATATGGCAGCTATATCCAAATCTGAACCGATCTGGGCCAAATTGACAAAGGATGTCGAGGGGCCTAACACAACTCACTCTCCCGAATTTCAGTGGAATCGGATAAAAGATGTGGCTTTTATGGCCCTTAGACCCTAAATCGGAGGGTCGGTCTATATGGCAGCTATATCCAAATCTGAACCGATCTGAGCCAAATTGACGAAGGATATCGAAGGGCCTAACAAAACTCACTGTCCCAAATTTCAGCAAAATCGGGTAATAAATGTGGCTTTTATGGGCCTTAGACCATAAATCGGAGGATCGGTCTATATGGCAGCTATATCCAAATCTGAACCGATCTGGGCCAAATTGACAAAGGATGTCGAAGGGGCTAACACAACTTACTGTCCCGAATTTCAGTGGAATCGGATAAAAGATGTGGCTTTTATGGCCCTTAGACCCTAAATCGGAGGGTCGGTCTATATGGCAGCTATATCCAAATCTGGACCGATCTGAGCCAAATTGACGAAGGATGTCGAGGGGCCTAACAAAACTCACTGTCCCGAATTTCAGCAAAATCGGATAATAAATGTGGCTTTTATTGGCCTAAGACCCTAAATCGGCGGATCGGTCTATATGGGGGCTATATGAAGATATAGTCCGATATAGCCCATCTTCGAACTTAACCTGCTTATGGACAAAAAAAGAATCTGTGCAAAATTTCAGCTCAATATCTCAATTTTTAAAGACTGTAGCGTGATTTCAACAGACAGACGGACAGACGGACAGACGGACGGACATGCCTAGATCGTCTTAGATTTTTACGCTGATCAAGAATATATATACTTTATAGGGTCGGAAATGGATATTTCGATGTGTTGCAAACGGAATGACAAAATGAATATACCCCCATCCTTCGGTGGTGGGTATAATAAAAACGTAACAAGTAAAAAGGCGTTAAGTTCGGCCGGGCCGAACTTTGGATACCCACCACCTCGGGTATATATGTAAACCACCTTTTATCAAAATCCACAGAAAATTGCATACCTTATGTCCCATAGCAGTTATATCGAAATATGTTCCGATTTAGACCAAATACTAATAAAGTAAAAGACATTGTTCAATTGTGTATAACAAAATATTGGTATTTTTAGTTGCTATATCTCAAAATAAACCAATTTGAACCATATACGACATGGATGTCGAAAGGCCTAACATAAGTCACTGTGTCAAATTTCATTGACATCGGATTATAAATGCGCCTTTTATGGGGCCAAGACTTTAAATCGAGAGATTGGTCTATATGGCAGCTATATTCAAATCTGGACCGATCTGGGCCAAATAGAAGAAGGGCGTCGAAGAGCCCAACACAACTCACTGTCACTCACTCAAATTTCAGCGTCATCGGACAATAAATGCGCCTTTTATGGCCCCAAAACCAAAAACCGAAAAATCGGTTTATATGGCAGCTATATCCAAATCTGGATCGACCTGTGCCGTATTGCAGAAGTATGTCAAGGGCCTTAACTTAACTCACTGTCCCAAATTTCGGCAACATCGGACAATAAATGCGCCTTTTATGGGCCCACAAACTTAATCGAGATATCGGTCTATATGGCAGCTATATCCAAATCAGAGCCGATCAGGGCCAAATTGAAGAAATATGTCGAAGGGCCTAAGACAACTCCCTGTCCCAAATTTCAGCGAAATCGAATAATAATTAAGGCTTTTATGGGCTTCAGACCCTTTATCGGCAGATCGGTCTATATGGCAGCTATATCTAAATATAGTCGGATCAGAACCATATATAGGTCGAAAGTTGGGAGGTCTTAACTTACTCACTGTTTTAAATTTCAGCGAAATCGGGTAATGCATGAAACTTTTATGAGCTTCAGACCCCTTATCGGCAGATCGGTCTATATCGCAGCTATATCTGAATATAGTCCGATCTGAACCATATTTGGGTCAGATATCGAGAGGCTTAAAATAACCCACTGTTTTAAATTTCAGTGAATTCGGGTAATAAATAAAGTTTTTATCGGGAGATCGTTCCATATGGTACCTATACCTAAATATATTCCGATCTGAACCATATTGGCGTCTGATGTCGGGAAGCCTTAAGCACTCACTGTTTCAAATTTCAGCAAAATCGGATGAAAAATACAGTTTTTTTTTTCAGTGAATTCGGGTAATAAACAAAGTTTTTATGGTCATTAGACCCTTTATCGGAAAATCGGTCTATATAGCATCTATATCCAAATATGGTCCGATTTGGCCCGTTCAAGAACTTAACCAACGTGCATCCAAAAGACATATCTGTGCCAAATTTCAGCTCAATATCTCAATTTTTGGAGCCTTTAGAGTGATTACAACAGACCGACGGACGGACACACGGACATCGTTAAATCGTCTTAGAATTTTACGACGATCCGAAATATATATACCTTGTAGGGTCGGAAATTATTATTTCGTTGTGTTGACTAAATGAATATACCCCCTATCCTATGGTGGTGGGTATAAAAAATCCTTCGTGCCAAATTTCGAGAAAATCGGTTAATAAATTACCATTTTATTGTAGTATTACTGCAAATCGGACGAACATATATATGGGAGCTATATCCAAATCTGAACCGATTTTTTTCCAATTTCAATAAGCTTCGTTTCTGGGCTTAAAAACATGCCTGCACCAAACTTGAAGGCGATGGGATGAAAATTACGACCTGTTCTTTGTACACGAAATAACGTGGACCGACGGACATAGCTTAATCGAATCAGAAAGTGATTCTGAGTCGATCGGTTTACTTATCAATGGGTCTGTCCCTCTTCCTTCTGGATGTGACAAACAAATGCACTCAGTTATAATACCCTGTACCACAATAGTGGTGTAGGGTATTAAAACCAAGCGAAAGATCAATTGTTCGACCGTTGTCGTGATTTCTACATACAGACAGACAGACGGACGGACATGGCTAGATCGAACATGTCAAGACGGTCAAGAATATTTGTAACTGCTTTAGGGGGTCTGGGATCAATATTTCAATATGTTACAAACAGAATGGGCAGATTTTTTTTTAACCCCCCATCCTAGGGTGGTGGGATAACATAAGCTTCGAAATATGACACCTTGTTCCCCTAACAGCAACAAATTTTTTATTCAAAGTCAATGAAGAATTCGATGGATATCTCGGTTCGGACCAGAAGTTATTACCAACAGTTTCACCATACAATAATTTTTAAAGGCCTTTTTGCAAAAGTTAAGCTTGACCTAATGTTGCACCTCTTCAATTTGAAAACTTATGTTACAAACTTTATTGAGAACCCAAATGTGCCTGAACCTTGCAAAAGGCTTGTAAACGTATCCACAAAAGAAATGACATGCCAAGGCTTTTGCATTTAGATTACCTAAGGTTTTATTAGTTTTGTTTAAAATTAAAATTCGATGCCATTAGTGTGTTCTGAGAAATTGCAAGCGTCAGGACGAATGTGAGACAAGGACATCGAGGCAGGAATTCAGAGAAATTTTAAGCCAATGACTTGAAATCAATCATGTTGTGCAAGAAATGTATGAAAGACTACTACATTCATATGTATAGGACCAGAAGGCCTTGCCACTCATTTGATATGAATTTATGTCAAATCGTGACTCTTGCATTTATAATCTATGTTTGGCTTCCACTTATGGCAAAAATTTATGAGGGATTTGTGTTGCCTACCATTTAGTTGGCATTTGCATATCGAAGGCATATATATATACATATCCTTCAAAAGTCAATCTAATTTTAAACCCATTTAATGTAATTATAAAATCAATAAATTCCTTGTAAACAATGGCTAGTGCCTTGCCATGTAGCATGCAAACATTTGTGTGGACTTCTATGTGAAATCAATAGAAAAGTTTGGAACCTAGAACAACAGTTTTGTGTATGTTTTTGGTGCTGAATATCTCTCTGGTTGGCTTAGATCACATATAAATTTATAAGTAGATATTTTAATGACTTCATTTGCTATTTGAAAGAGATTTATCCATCATCCATGCTTAGTGCCGACGAACAATGAATGGTCAACAATTGAAATGTCAATGCTTTATGGGATTATGCCAAATGTATGCTGGCATTCCTATGTTCTAGTAGAACTTTTTGATAATAGAATTTGCATATGAAATTAAAGCCTTTTAATACTTTTGCCAGTTGCATTGGATTGTCCGTGTTTGGTAAAGACTAATAATATTTGTAAATGATGACACAGTGAGAGTCGTTGAATAATTTATTTTTGAATTGGCCCAACCTTACCTAGGCTGACATTGTTTTGATATCAGCGGTTATAGGCAATATCGAAATTTTTCGAAACCCGCCATAGAGTAGTCTCAGTGTTTCAAATTTCAGTGAAATTGGATAAAAAAATAATGATTTCATAGGCTTTAGACCCTTTATCGGGAGATCGGCCTATATGGCAGCTTTATCCAAATATGGTCCGATCCAAACCATATTTGGGGCGGATGTCGGGAGACCTGAAACTACCCACCATTTCAAATTTCAGCGAAATCGGGTAATAAATAGGACTTTTATGGGCTTCAGACCCTTTATCGGCAGATCGGTCAATATGGCAGCTATATCTAAATATAGTCCGATCTGAACTATATTTGGGTCCGATGTTAGTAGGCCTAAAACTACTCACTGTTTCAAATTTCAGCGAAATCGGTTGAAAAATAAAGCTTTTATGGGCTTCAGACCCTTTATCGGCAGATCGGTCTATATGGCAGCTATATCTGAATATAGTCCGATCTGAACTATACTTAGGTCAGATATTGGGAGGCTTCAAATAACCTAAAAATTTAAATTTTAACGAAATCGGGTAATAAGCAAAGCTTTTATGGCCTTCAGACCCCCTATATCTAAATATAGTCCGATCTGAATCATATTTGGGTCAAATGTTAGAAAAGCCTTAAGCTACTAGCAGCTATATCCAAATATGGTCCGATTTGGCCCATTCAAGAACTTAAAAATCTTCCATCAAAAAGACGTATATGTGCCAAATTTTATCTCAATATCTAAATTTTTTAAGGCTCTAGAGTGATTACAACAGATGGACGGACAGATGGACAGACACACGGACATCGTTAAATCGCCTAAGTCCATATGCAGGTTAAGTTCGAAGATGGGCTATATCGTACTATATATTGATATAGCCCCCCAGCCGATCTAGGGTTTTAGGCCCATAAAAGCCACATTATCCGATTTTGTTGAAATTTAAGGCAGTAAGTTGTGTTAGGCCCTTCGACATCCATCTTTAATTTGGCCTAGATCGGTCTAAATTTGGATATAGCTGTCATAAATACTGATCCTCGATCCTCCGATTTAGGGTCTTAGGCCCATAAAAGCCACATTTATTACCCGGTTTTGCTGAAATTTGGGAAATTGAGTTGTGTTAAGACCTTCGACATTCTTCTTTAATTTGGTCCAGATTTAGATATAACTGCTGTATGGACCGATCTCTCAATTCAAGGTTTTGGGCCCATAAAAGGCGCATTTATTGTCCGATTTTGCCAAAATTTGGGACAGTGAGTTGTGTTGAACCCTTCGACATTCTTCTTTAATTTGGCTCAGATCGGTCCAGATTTGGGGCATACGGCATGCATTTTTCACCAGATTTCTATCCGAAGGGCCGAACTTAACACCTTTTTACTTGTTTTTAAATAGGCCCACCCTTACTTAGGCTGATATTGTTTTGGATATCACCGGATATAGGTAAATGGAACATTTTTTGAAACCCACATTTTTCCATGGTAGCACCTTGTATCAGGAAGCAGCCTCTTGGCGAATGTGTTATCTAAAATGTTATGCGAGAAGTACAAAGTTTGTAGAAAAGGCTTCTTCTATTGATTTTTATACCCTCCACCATAGGTTGGGGAGGTATACTAATTTCGACATTCTGTTTGTAACTCCGCGAAATATGCGTCTGAGACCCCATAAAGTATATATATTCTTGATCGTCGGGACATTTTATGTCGATCTAGCCATGTCCGTCCGTCCGTCTGTCTGTCGAAAGCACGCTAACTTCCGAAGGAGTAAAGCTAACCGCTTGAAATTTTGCACAAATGCTTCTTATTAGTGTAGGTCGGTTGGGATTGTAAATGGGCCATATCGGTCCATGTTTTGATATAGCTTGGCTGAAATTTTGTATGACGTGTTTTGTTATGACTTCCAACAACTGTGTTAAGAATGGTTTAATTCGGTGTATAACCTGATATAGCTGCCATATAAACCGATTTGGGGTCTTGACTTCTTGAGCCACTAGAGAGCGCAATTATTATCCGATTTAGCTGAAATTTTCCAATAGGTGGTTTGTTATGACTTTCAATAACTGTGCCAAATATGGTTGAAATCCGGGGTCTTGACTTCTTGAGCCTCTACAGGGAGCAATTCATATCCGATTTTGCTGAAATTTTGTATGAGGTGTTTTGTTATGACTTCCAACAGCTGCGTTAAGAATGGTTCAAATCCGTCCATGTTATGATATAGTTGCCATATAAACTGATCTGGGGCCTTGACTTCTTGAGCCACTAGAGGGCGCATTTATTATCCGATTTAGCTGAAATTTTACATGAGGTGTTTTGTTATGGCTTCCAACAAGTGTGCGAAGTATGGTTCAAATACGCCCATAACCTGATATAGCTGCCATATAAACCGATCTGGGATCTTGACTTCTTGAGCCATTAGAGGGCGCATTTATTATCCGATTTGGCTGAAATTTTGTACAACGTCTTCTCCCATGACCTTTAACATACGTGTCGAATATGGTCTGAATCGGTTTAAAGTCTAATACAGCTCCCCTATAAACCGATCAGCCTATTTTACTTCTTCAGCGCCTAAAGGGCGCAATTCTTGCTAGATTTGGCTGAAATTTTACAAAATGACTTCGACTATGGTCTCCAATAAATAAATTGATATCTTTTACCCTTTGTTTGCCTAAAAAGATATACCGATAAGAGAGCTCGACAATTGCGATTCAGGGTGGAGGGTATATAAAATTCGGCCCGGCCGAACTTGACACTCTCTTATTTGTTTTTTTGATTTGTTTCCACTTGCCCTGTTGTTCAAAATACGTTTCCTATAAAAATATGTTTAGACAACAAAGCACCTACATATGTTTTTCTACGATAATAATTACTAAAGATTTATTGACATTATAAATCATCTGCTGCATGTCTAATGTAATCGCTTACGCAACATTTTTTCTCCAATATTATCTCCAGCGCACAGATTGTGATTATAATTTTTAATATTCCCCTATTCTGTGGTTGTGGTTTTCGGAACGAGGAAAAACAAAGAAACTCATTAAGGAAAATAATATCTTTGTGTTTGGGCAGAGACAAGGCCAAGTAATACCTGCCATTTGGTATAGCAAAATAACAAGAATCTAAATGCTCCACAGAGCGAACGTTGCACAAATTTCCATTTCCGTTTCCATTTCAATCTCAATTTCATTTCAACATTTTAATTTTGTTTTGTTTGCACAAATCCCGCCCAAAACATTTATTAGTACAATTTAATTTTGTTTTTGTTTGCCATTACGACTCGACTACGACTCGTCGAGTGCCAGCTAGGACTAGGTGGGCAACTAACAGTGGAGTACAGTGGAGTCGAGAGTCCCCAAACGCCAAAGCCAGCGACAGAGTGTACCAGAAGACTGGTGCTCGCTGCCAAGTATCTTTTCGGATTGTTTGTTATCAAAACAAATTAGTTCCACTTTAAAGTTTGCCATTTGAACAAATTTTTGGGGCGATGTAAAACGATGTGGGATTCAGCGACATTAGCGAGGGGCTGGGGCGTTTCACTATGCCGCCTTCTACAATTTTAATTAAGGCAATAGGTAGCTGTGTTGGCTAGAAAAACACAACAAATGTGCAAAAATGTGAGATTTGGGCCGATAAAAAAAAAACCTCCCCCCCCAAAACAAACCCAAAAAATAATAACATGCTATATTTTATAAAAGTTTTTTGTTTGAGTGTATGTGTTGTTGCTCTCTGGCACTTGTAAGTAAAACTTCTGGAAAATGCCAAGAAACAACAACGGCCGGGAAAGGGAAAGTGATGGCAGCACCCACACAAACAAACAGCTCGATGACTGTAAGGCAGCCAATTTAGTTTATGAAGAGCATGAGACCGAGGATCAACAATTACCGTAAATACCACAACACCTGTTACCCTCAATAAAATACACAAGGTAATGGCGGCAATTAAATTTCGGGCATCTTCTTCGTACCCTCAACCCTTTTCACCCACAACTTCTTTGAAATTGTTGGTGTTCAGGTGTAACATATCTCGTAATAGCTGCTGTTACATATGTCGACAGTGCTTCCCAAAAAAAAAAGGGGTAGAACTGCTTTCTTGAGCAACGTAAACATTGTAATGTGCGCATAAAAAAATTATATTTTTTGTTTGTTTGAGGTTTATTAATCCTTAACCAAGTGGAGGAGCAAGAAAAGCAAGAAAGACGTTTTCACTTTATTTGACTGGAATTGCTTTCATGCTCACAGCATGAGATTTTTTGATTACGCCAGTTATACTGAGCCATATCATAACTGTGCTATCAACCTGGCCATTTTCTTTGAGGCATGCAATACTCTGCACTCTGCGGGAAATCAGTGCAGAGTATTGAAACTCAATTTAGTTTATGTCCAGGCTCTCAATGCCCCTGAGAGTGATGTATTGGCCAAATGTGCAGAATATGCTGTCAATAACTGTAGCCTACACAACTACTAGGGAAGGTAGTTGTTGTTACAACTTTTCGCATATGTTTGCAATACCAGGATGGTGATATGATGGTCCGTTAATGAAGTTTAGAAATAAGACTTGGATGCTCCAGCTGACTTATATTAGGCATATCCGTCTGTTTGTCCACCTAGTTGTCCATGTTTCGATTTCAATGTGGAGCAATTTTAGATTCGTGGTCTTGTGGGTGAGCAGAGCCCCAAAGAGGTTTAGAGGTGTCAAACAAATTTTCGGAGGCCAATTTGTTATGACCTAAGAACTTGACCTATATTAGCGATACATGTTTTTGGCTTGCTATTAAGGCGCAAATTTGCCCATGAACGCTCCATTAAGGAACAGTAGCAAACTTAACATATTTCAGTGAATGCTGTCCGGTTCAAGTTTAAGTTCAACGATAAGGGACCTCCTTTTTATAGGCGAAACCGAACGGCGTACCGCAGCGCGACACTTCTTTGGAGATAAGTTTCTGCTATTAGTATATTCGCCATCCACCAGCTTTGATGTATCTTAGAAAGAAACAAGTAAAAGAAAACAGTCTTTTATACCCTCCACTATGGATAGCATTTGTCAGGTTCATTGTTCAGTATCTCTTTATAGGCAAACAAAGGATAATGGATAAGCAAGTAAAAAGGCGTTAAGCTCGGCCGGGCCGAACTTTGGAAATATATCTACCATATTTCGTCAGAAACCGGTGAAAAATGCAAAATGTATGCCCCCATAGCAGCTTTATCGAAATATGGTCCAATTTGGACCAAACTCGACATGGATATTAAGAGGTCTAATAAGTAAAAGTCATTGTTCAATATTGTAGAAAATATAATATCCTGTACCACAGTTGTGGTGTAGGGTATACATAAAGGTCTTTTAGGTAGCCATATCGAAATATCTGAACTATACACGACAAGGATGTCGAAAAGCCTAATATCAAATTTCAAATTTCAGTGAAATCGGATTATAAATGAGCCTTTTTTGGGCCCAAGACTTTAAATCGATATATCGGTCTACATGGCAGGTATATCCAAATCTAAACCGATCTGGGCCAAATTGACGAAGGACGTTGAAGGGCCGAACACAACTCACTGTCCCAAATTTCAGCAAAATCGCACAATAAATGTGGCTTTTATGGGCCTAAGACCCTAAATTGGAGGATCGGTCAATATGGCAGCTATATCCAAATCTGAACCGATCTGGGTCAAATTAACGAAGAACGTTGAAGGGCCGAACACAACTCACTGTCCCAAAATTTCAGCAAAATCGGAAAATAAATGTGGATTTTATGGGCCTAAGACCCTAAATTGGAGGATCGGTCTATATGGCAGCTATATCCAAATCTGAACCGATCTGAACCATATTGACGGAAGATGTCGAAGGGCCTAAGACAACTCACTGTCTTAAATTTCAGCAAAATCGGATAATAAATGCGCCTTTTATGGGTCCAAGACCTTAAATCGAGCGATCGGTCTATATGACAGCTATATCCAAATCTGGACCGATCTAAGCCAAATTAAAGAAGGATGTCGAAGGGTCTAGCACAACTCACTGTCCCAAATTTCGGCAAAATGGGATAATAAATGCGCCTTTTAAGGGCGCAAGACCTTAAATCGAGAGATCGGTCTATATGGCAGATATATCCAATTCTGAACCGATCTGTGCCATATTGCAGTAGAATGTCGAAGGGCTTAACTTAACTCACTGTCCCAAATTTCGACGACATCGGGCAATAAATGCGTCTTTTATGGGCTCAATACCTTAAGTCGAGAGATCGGTCTATATGGCAGCTATATCTAAATCTGAACCGATCTGGGTCAAATAGAAGAAGAATGTCGAAGGGCCTAACACAACTCACTGTCCCAAATTTCAGCAAAATCGGATAATCAATGTGGCTTTTATTGGCCTAAGACCCTAAATCGGCGGATCGGTCTATATGGGGGCTATATCAAGATATAGTCCGATATGGCCCATCTTCGAACTTAACCTGCTTATGGACAAAAAAAGAATCTGTGCAAAGTTTCAGCGCAATATCTCTATTTTTGAAGACTGTAGCGTGATTTCAACAGACAGACGGGCGGACATGTCTAGACCGTCTTAGATTTTGACCCTGATCAAGAATATATATACTTTATGGGGTCGGAAAAGGATATTTCGATGTGTTGCAAACGGAATGACAATTTCGCTGACATTTCGCATAATGACTTCTAATATGGTCTCCAACATCCAAACCTAGTGTGGTTCGTATCGACACCATATTCAGTATCGTGACATTTTTATACCCACCACAGAAGGAATACCCCCATCCTTTGGTGGTGCGTATAAAAATGCCATGCTACTGGAATGGTTCCATATCGATACTGACCATACTAGGTTTGGATATTGGAGACCATAGTAGACGTCATTTCGCACAAGACCCTAATGGTCACCCACATCGGATAAGAATTGCGCCCTATAGGAGCTCAAGAAGTTATATCGGGAGCTCGGTTTATATAAAAGTTATATCAGATTATTGACCGATTCAGACCATATTTGGCATGCATATTGAAGGTCATAGGAGAAGTCGTTGCACAAAATTTCAGCCAAATCAGAATTGCGCACTCTATAGGCTTAAGAAGTATAATAGGGAGATCATTTTATATGGGAGCTATATCAGGTTATGCCCCGATTCGGACCATACTTGGCGCAGTTATTGGAAGTCGAAACAAAATACTTAATGCTAAATTTTAGCTAAATTGGATAAGAATTGCACCCTCTAGAAGCCCAAGCTGTCAAGATCCAACATCGGTTTATATGGTAGCTTTATTAAAACATGGACCGATATGGCCCATTTACAATCCCAACCGACCTGCACTGATCGTAAGTATGTGTGCAATATTTCAAGCGCCCAGCTTTGCTCCTTCGAAAGAGAGCAAGTTTTCCACAGACAGACAGACGGACGGACATGGCTAGATGACTTCAAAAGTCATGGCGATCGAGAATATCTTGAAGCCGATATACTTTATGGGCAATATTTCGATGTGTTAGAAATGGAATGGCGAGGTATGTGTACCCCATCCTATGGTGAAGGGTATAAAAAGACGTTGGAAAATTATGCACCAATGTTGTCATTGTCATACGCACAGGTTGTTGGAAATATTGTTAACAAGCGTGTATGATTTTGTGAACACTCATTGTTGTTTCATGCACCGACCGTTATGGACATCTTCAACCGGCTGTTGTGTAATGTGGTAGAGCGTTGGTAAACATTTAACTTTTTGCACTTTTTGTGCACTACGCGTTGTCAGAATGTGAACGGGTGTGGACGTTTTATGGGTAAAAAATTGTTGTTGGTTTGATACTTAAATTTGAACACCGACCTCCTATATTGCTTTGCTGAAAACACTGAAGCCTCATCTGTTATCCGATTTGTTACCTCAAATTTCCACATAGCCTTCATCATGCTTTCTCCTTTTTTTTCATACCTCTTTTGCAAACTGGCTTCCTAATTGAAGAGTACCTGCAGTACAGCACATGACACTACAAATTGCTTTGGAACAACCACAACAAACACTAAAAAGTGGAAAATGACGTCGTTTAGAAATATGAAATTTCATTTTTAGTATAATAGCAAGTCACAAGACCTCGGCCTTGGGCCAAGTATATGCTGCGCTTGTCTATCTTATTTGGAACTGGACGTTGACATAAAAAATATTGTGGCCCAAGTCACACGGTGTCATTACTTTCATTCTTGAGTGGTTGCAAAAAAAAAAAAATGGTTTTGGACGTGATTCGTTTGTTGGTTGGCAGCGTTCATTACTGCAATGACAACATGGGAGTGCAGGTGCAGTTAGAGCACAGTGTTTAGTTTGTAAAGCAGAGATACCACATAAATGCGCATTAAGTTAGGTAGTGCGGGGGATAACAATAAATTCGCCTTTTATGGCCCCAAAACCTTAAATCGAGAGATTGGCCTAAATGGAAACTATATCCAAATCTGGACCTATAACAGAAGCAGAAAAATGTCGAAGAGCCTAACACAACTCACTGTCCCAAATTTCGGCGAAATCGGACAATAAATGCGACTTTTATTGCCCCAAAACCTTAAATCGAGAGATCGGCCTACATGGCAGCTATATCCAAATCTGGAGCGATTTGATCCATATTGCAGAAAAATGTCGAAGAGCCTAACACAACTCTCTGTCCCAAATTTCGGCGAAAGCGGACAATAAATGCGCCTTTTAATGACCCAAAACCTTAAATCGAGAGATCGGTCTATATGGCAGCTATATTCAAATCTGGACCTATCTGAGCCAAATTGAAGAAAGACGTCGGAGAGCCTAACACAGCAAATCAGCAAAATCGAATGATAAATGTGGCTTTTATGGGCCTAAGACCCTAAATTAGAGGATCGGTCTATATGGTAGCTATATCCAAATCTGGACCGATCTAGGCCAAAATTATAAAAAATGTCGAAGGGCACAACACAACTCACTGTCCCAAATTTCAGCAAAATCGGATAATAAATGTGGTTTTTATGGGCCCAAGACCCTAAATTTGCAGATCGGTCTATATGGGGGCTATATCCAAATCTGGACCCATCAGTGCCAAATTGACGAAGGATCTCGAAGGGCCTAACACAACTCACTGTCCCAAATTTCAGCAAAATCGGATAATAAATGTGGCTTTTATGGGCCCAAGACCCTAAATCGGCGGAGCGGTCTATATGGCAGCTATATTCAAATCTGAACCGAACTGGGTCAAATTGAAAAAGGTCGTTGAAGAGCCTGATAGAACTCACCGTCTCAAATTTCAGCGACATCGGAAAACAAATGCGCCTTTTATAGGCTCAAAACCTTAAATCGAGATATCGGTCTATATGGCAGCTATATCCAAATCTGGACCCATCTGGGCCAAATTGACGAAGGATGTCGAAGGGCCTAACACAACTCACTGTCCCAAATTTCAGCAAAATCGGATAATAAATGTGGCTTTTATGGGCCTAAAACCCTAAATCGGCGGACCGGTCTATATGGGGGCTATATGAAGATATAGTCCGATATAGCCCATCTTCGAACTTAACCTGCTTATAAACAAGTAAAAAGGCGTTAAGTTCGGCCGGGCCGAACTTTGGATACCCACCACCTCGGGTATATATGTAAACCACCTTTCATAAATATTCAGTGAAAATTTCATACCTTATACTCATATAAATTTCATACCTCATACCGATATGAACTATATACGACACGGATGTCGAAAAGCCGAACATAAGTCACTGTGTCAAATTTCAGTGAAATCGGATTATAAATGCGCCTTTTATGGGGCCAAGACTTTAAATCGAGATATCGGTCTACATGGCAGCTATATCCAATATCTTGACCGATTTGGGCCAAGTTGCATTAACATGTCGAAGAGCCTAACATTAAGCACTGTCCCAAATTTCGGCGAAATCGGACAAAAAATGCCTCTTTTATGGGCCCTAAACCTTAAATCCAGAGATCGGTCTATATGGCAGCTATATTCAAATCTGGACTGATCTGGGCAAAATTGAAGAAGGACGTCGAAGAGCCTAACCGAACTCACTGTCTCAAATTTCAGCGACATCGGACAATAAATGCGTCTTTTATGGCCCCAAAACCTAAAACCTAGATATCGGTCTATATGGCAGCTATATCCAAATCTGGACCGATCTCTGCGATATTGCAGAAGTATGTCAAGGGGCTTAACTTAACTCACTGTTCCAAATTTCGGGGACATCGGGCAATAAATGAGCATTTTATGGGCCCAAAACCATAAATCAAGAAATCGGTCTATATGGCAGCTATATCCAAATTTGAACCGATCTGGACCAAATTGAAGAAATATATCAAAGTGCCTAACACATCTCACTGTCCCAAATTTCAGCAAAATCGGATAATGAATGTGGCTATTATATAACCACCATAAATCGGAGGATCGATATATATGGCAGCTATATCCAAATCTGGACCGATCTGAGCCAAATTAACGAAGGATGTCGATGGGCCTTACACAATTCACTGCCCCGAATTTCATCAAAATCGGATAATAAATGTGGCTTTTGTGGGCCTAAGACCCTAAACCGGAGGATCGGTCTATATGGCAGCTATATCCAAATCTGAACCGATCTGGACCAAATTAAAGAAACATGTCAAGGGGCCTAAGGCAACTCACTGTCCCAAATTTCAGCGAAATCGGATCATAAATGTGGCTTTTATGGGCCTTAGACCCTAAATCGGAGGATCGGTCTTTATGGCAGCTATATCCAAATCTGGACCGATCTGAGCCAAATTGACAAAGGATGTCGAAGGGCCTAACACAACTCACTGTCCCAAATTTCAACAAAATCGGATAATAAATGTGGCTTTTATGAGCCTAAGACCCTAAATCGGCGGATCGGTCTATATGGGGGCTATATGAAGATATAGTCCGATATAGCCCATCTTCGAACTTAACCTGCTTATGGACAAAAAAAGAATCTGTGCAAAATTTCAGCTCAATATCTCAATTTTTAAAGACTGTAGCGTGATTTCAACAGACAGACGGACAGACGGACGGACATGGCTAGATCGTCTTAGATTTTTACGCTGATCAAGAATATATATACTTTATAGGGTCGGAAATGGATATTTCGATGTGTTGCAAACGGAATGACAAAATGAATATACCCCCATCCTTCGGTGGTGGGTATAAAAAGGAATCTGTGCAAAGTTTCAGCTTAATATCTCTTTTTTTAAAGACTGTAGCGCGATTTCAACAGACAGACGGACGGACATGTCTAGATCGTCTTAGATTTTTACGCTGATCAAGAACATATATACTTTATAGGGTCGGAAATGGATATTTCGATGTGTTGCAAACGGAATGACAAAATGAATATACCCCCATCCTTCGGTGGTGGGTAAAAAAATGTTCGCCTATCGTAGAGTTAATTAAATTTTTGCTCTTTTGCATTCTTAGAATGTCACCTGTTTTAGAGTTTGTCTTTAAGACTTAGTTTCGCAGTGTTTCCTTTTCCTATGGCCTTTGATATGGTGAGTTCATTTCTCACGTTAGCCGTTGTTCTCCTACTGTTTTAAGCAGGTGAGTGTGTGTGTGTGTATAGTATTTCTCTTGTGTTTTCTGCCATGCAGTTCATTTTGTATAGCTGCCTTTCAGTTTTCTTACGCTCCCTTTTGGCACATGCATGATTTATGAATGGGTCTTAATATATCTTACAAAAGCTGCTTCAAGTGTAGCCGTAAATATAGCACAAACTCACACACATACACTCGCATGTTTTGACTTTGCTTGTAAGTGTTCTCTAAAAAGAAATTGCAAGACATGCGAATACAAGTGAGGATGGTGGAGAAAGGGGTGAAGGGCATTGTGGGTGTTTGTCACATACGCCATGGATATGAGCCTTTACTTCACTTAACATATATGGAATGAAAGAGAAAACACACACTCACACGCACACACAGATACACACATGCTATTTCATGCACTCAAATTTACACTTAACATGAAAGGTGGCCAAGCAGCAAAGGGGGAGAATATAAGAATCAAGAAGGCTGGATGAACTCATTCTTAAATAAACCCAAATGTTACCTCTGCCCTGGTCAAACCCAAGACACCCTCACAGTGCTGGCAGTAAGGTTTTCACTTTACAGGATCGATAGTTTCCAATTATAAACACATTGGCCAGGGCACCATCTAACAATACCGATATACATATTATAAGTATGTAAGGACAAATCTTGCTGTCGATTTAAGCTGTAGTGTGTGTGAGTTTGTTCCTTGTGCTTTGCAAGAAATATGAACCTTATCGTCGTTAGCCATGTGCAGCTGCTGCTGCTGTTGCTGGTCAGTTGGTGGTGGAGTGGAATGGTGAAATAAATCGTCATTTAAAAATAAATTAGCGGTCAATACAAATTAAAGGACAGTGACGGTAGGAAATGCAAAATGTGGTTGCCACAAGTTGAACATTTCCAATTGTTTGCTGGAATAGCTTCTCCACATGCTATCCTCTCTTTGGTTGTGCGGACTATGTGCTTCATCAATAATCCAAAGGAAAAAAATCGATTTTCTTTGCAGATTATATATGGCTTTTCTGAACTTTTCGACAAAACGGTTATAAATTTAAATAATTGCCTATGATTTATTAATGACTGTGTGATTGTGACAAGATCGATAGTAAGACAATTATATTGCAAATTAATTTAAATATTTAATGATGATGGCAGACGGTAATGGTGATGCAGTTTACGAATTAAGCTATGAAGTGTATTGAAGATGAGATAAAGTATGATAGCTATCAATTGTAATACTGTCTGCAGTTCTTTGCAAGATACATAGGATGGTGGAAATGTATACAAATCTTGTTGAGCATGACACGGCTATCGCATTTGACTTCACTTGGAACAATATGAGCCGAAAAAGCACAGATTTGTCTGTCATGATGGTTACGCATGACAACATGACACCAGTCGGCTTTCAAGAACCCAATACAGTCGAAAACGGATAAGTAAAATGCTATAAATACCTTTAATTGCTTCACTTGTCCGTAGTTATACCACTACTGTGGTACAGGGTATTATAACTTAGTGAATTAGTTTGTAACACCCAAAGGAAGAGAGATGGACCCATTGATAAGTATACCGATCGACTCAGAATCACTTTCCGTCCGTCTGTCTGTCTGTCTGTCCATGTTAATTTGTGTACAAACTACAGGTCGCAATTTTCATCCGATCGTCTTCAAATTTCGTATGGGAGTGTTTTTTTGGTCTAGAGACGAAGCCTATTGAAATTGGAAAAAATCGGTTCAGATTTGGATATAGCTCCCATATATCGTCCGACTTGCAGTAATACTGCTATAAAATGGTCATTTGTTAACCGATTCTCTCAAAATTTGGCAGAAAGAATTTTCTAATGACTCTCAATATTACTAGTGAATTTCGATAGAATCGGTTCAAATTTGGATATAGCTCCCATATATATGTTCGTCCGATTTGCAGTAAAAATGATATAAAATTGTCATTTGTTACCCGATTCTCTTGAAATTTAGCAGAAAGGATTTTCTTATGATTCTCAATATTACTAGTGAATTTCATTAAAATCCGTTCAGATTTGGATATAGCTTCCATATATATGTTCGTCCGATTTGCAGTAAAAATGATATAAAATTGTCATTTGTTACCCGATTCTCTCGAAATTTGGCAGGAGGGATTTTCTTATGACTCTCGATATTGCTAGTGAATTTCAATAAAATCGGTTCAGATTTGGATATAGCTTCCATATATATGTCCAACCGAATTGCAATAATACAGCAATAAAATAGTCATTTGTTACCAGATTCTAATTAAATTTATCAGGAAGGATTTTCTTATGACTCCCGACATTACTTGTGAATTTCAATCAAATCCGTTCAGATTTGGGTATAGCTCCCATATATATGTTCGTCTGATTTGCAGTAATGTTGCCCGACTCTCTCAAAATTTAGCGGGAAGGATTTTCTTAAGACTCTCGATATTACAGCTGAATTTTATAGCAATTGGCCTAGATTTAGATATAGATATCATATATGAATATCGCCAGATTTTCACTCCAAGAGTCACTGCAAGCGCGTTGCTTGGCCAATCTTGCCAATATTCTCAACAATGCTGTCCTTGATGACGTTGTCATTTGTCAACCTACTTATTTGAACATATTTGCTCGCCGAAGTCCTTCAAAATTGGTTCAGAATTGGGTATAGCTCCCACATTGTACTTATACAATAGGATAAGTGTAGGGTATTTTACTGTCGGCACCGCCC
Source organism: Stomoxys calcitrans (assembly GCF_963082655.1). Classification (NCBI taxonomy): domain Eukaryota; kingdom Metazoa; phylum Arthropoda; class Insecta; order Diptera; family Muscidae; genus Stomoxys; species Stomoxys calcitrans. The sequence continues at coordinate 265,883,001 of NC_081552.1, read as the reverse complement.
GACTTTTGCCCTTCCTTGCTGGTTTATATTAATACAGAGAAGAAATAAATCAAATAATCGGAAGAAAACTATCACTTGTCTAAGAAAATACAAAGTCACAAATGTTTTCCTTAAAACCCAGCTCATAACGACAAAAGCCCTATCGAAATTGCGCCTTTTATTATTTTTTGGCCCTTTTACCCTAATTCTAATTTCGTCATACCGTTTGAAACACACCAAAATATTGATCTGAGACTGAACAAAGCTCATACATTCTTAATCCTCTTGATATTTTGACTCGATTTAGCCATGTGCATTCGTCTCTCTGTCTGTCAAAAGCACACTAACTTTCGAAGGAATAAAGCTAGCCGCTTGAAATTTTTTACAAATACTTCCTATTAGTGTAGGTCAGTTGGTATTGTAAATGATTACTGCTGGAAGATTCTTCGATTCCGACTCCGAGCACTTAATTTTTTTAAACATTTTTAGCAAAATTAAAAAAAAAAAAACAAGTAAAAGGCCAGACCGAACTTTGGAGACCCACCATCTCGGGAGAACCACATTTCGTCATAATCCGGTGAAAAATGCATAATTTATGCCCCCATAGCAGCTTTATCGAAATATGGTCCGATTAAACAGGGATATTGAGAGGTCTAATAAGTATTACTAACTGTTAAATTTTGTAGAACAAAATATTGGCCTTTTTGGAAGCCATATCCAAGTATAGACCAATGTGAACCATATACGATATGGATGTCGAAAAGCCTAATATAAGTACCTGTCATAAAAATATAATGTAATAATATACGTAATATAAGTCACTGTGTCAAATTTCAGCGAAATCGGATTATAAATGGGCTTTTATGGGGACAAGACTTTAAATCGAGAAATCGGTCTATATGGCAGCTATATCCAAATCTGGACCGATCTGAGAAAAATTGAAGAAGAAGGTCGAAGGGTCCAACAAAATCCACTGTCCCAAATTTCGGCGACATTGGAGAATAAATGCGCCTTTCATGGCCCCAAAACCTTTAATCGAGAGATCGTTCTATATGGCAGCTATACCTAAATCTACGCCGATTTGAGCCAAATTGAAAAATAATGACAAAGGGTCCAACACAACTTACTTTCACAAATTTCGGCGAAAAAAATTCGCCTTTTATAAGCCCAAAATCTTAAGTCGAGAGATCGGTATATATGGCAGCTATATCCAAATCTGATCCGATCAGGGCCAAATTAAAGAAAAATGTCGAAGGGCCTAGCACAACTCACTGTCCCAAACTTCAGCAAAATCGGATAATAAATGTGGCTTTAATGGGCCTAAGACCCTAAATCGGAGGATCGGTCTATATAGCAGCTATATCCAAATCTGGACCGATCTGATCCAAATTGACGAAGGATGTCGAAGGGCCTAAGACAACTTACTGTCCCGAATTTCAGCAAAATAGGATAATAAATGTGGCTTTTATGGGCCTTAGACCCTAAATCGGCCGATCGGTCTATATGACAGCTATATCCAAATCTGGACCCATCTAGGCCAAATTAGCGGAAGATATCGAAGGGCCTAACACAACTCACTATCCCAAACTTCAGCAAAATCGAGCAATAAATATGGCTTTTACGAGCTAAGATCCTAAATTGGAGGATCGGTCTATATGGCAGCTATATCCAAATCTGCACCGATCTGGGCCAAATTGACGAAGGATGTCGAAGGGCCTAACAAAACTCACCGTCCCAAATTTCAGCTAAATCGGATGATAAATGTTGCTTTTACGAGCTAAGACCCTAAATCGGAGTGTCGGTCTATATGGCAGCTATATGCAAATCTGGACCGATCTGGGCCAAATTGACAAAGGATGTCGAAGGGCCTAACACAACTCACTGTCTCAAACTTCAGGAAAAGGGGATGATAAATGTGGCTTTTGTGGGAGGATCGGTCAATATGGCAGCTATATCCAAATCTGGACCGATCTGAGCCAAATTAACGAAGGATGTCGAAGAGCCTAACACAACTCACTGTCCCAAATGTCAGCTAAATCGGATAATAAATGGGGCTTTTATGGGCCTAATACCATAAATTGGTGGATCGGTCTATATGGCCGCTATATCCAAATCTGGACCGATCTGAGCCAAATTGACGAAGGATGTCGAAGGGCCTAACACAACTCACTGTCCCAAATTTCAGCTAAATCGGATGATAAATGTGGCTTTTATGGGCCTAAGACCCTAAATCGGTCGATCGGTCTATATGGCAGCTGTATCCAAATCTGGACCAATCTAGGCCAAATTAGCGGAAGATATCGAAGGGCCTAACACAACTCACTGTCCCAAACTGCAAAATCGAGCAATAAATATGGCTTTTACGAGCTAAGACCCTAAATCGGAGGATCGGTCTATATGGCAGCTATATCCAAATCTGAACCGATCTGGACCAAATTCACGAAGGATGTCGAAGGGCGTAACACAATGATAATAAATGGGTCTTTTATGGGCCTAAGACCCTAAATCGGCGGATCGGTCTATATCGGGGCTATATCAAGATATAGTCCGATATAACTCATCTTCGAACTTGACCCGTTTTTTGATAAAAAAAGAATCTGTGCAAAGTTTCAGCGCAATATCTCTATATTTGAAGACTGTAGCATGATTTCAACAGACAGACGGACGGACATGTCTAGATCGTGTTAGGTTTTTACGCTGATCAAGAATATATGTACTTTATAGGGTCGGAAATGGATATTTCGATGTGTTGCAAACGGAATAAACTAAATGATTCGGCCGGGCCGAATCTTGGGAACCCACCACCATGAATTCTGCCAAAAAGTTATACAAAATAATTTTAGTTGAAGGGCATAATTTTATTCTACATACGAAGCTTCTGTCAAACCAGCAAAAATAAAAGTTCTTATGAAACGACTAAGGATGATCGAGAGACCGGTTTACATTTGAGCTATATCAGGTTATAGACCGATTTGGACTGTATTCATCATAGTTGTTAAAAGTCATAACAGAACACCGCATATAAAATTTCAGCCAAATTTGTGGCTTGTAAGGGTTCAAGAAGTCAAATTGGGAGATTGCTTTATATGAGAGCTATATCAGGTTATAGATCGATTTGGACAGTATTAGGCGCAATTGTTGGAAGTCGTACCAGAACACCGCGTGCAAAATTTCAGCCAAATCAGACAAAAATTGCGGCTTCCAGAATCTGAACAGATATGGCCCATTTGCAATACCCCAGGACCAACATCAATATCTAGTATCTGTGCGAAACTTCAAGCGGCTAGCTTTATGCGTTCGACCGCTGTCCGTGATTTCGACAGACGGACGGGAGGACATGGCTAGTCGACTTAGAAAGTCGAAAGTCGCTTTTACTTGTTAGTGTAGTATTTGTCTGTTTCAAGCAGCAGTAGCTGTTGGCAATGCATTTATTAGGGGTATTTATATTGAAGCTGAAATCAAAACACCATAATTTTATACAGCTAAAGGCCTTTAACCCTTTTTAAGGAGTGCGAGAGAGAGAGAGAGAGCAAAGAAAGGGGTCCCCTTTTCCAAAATTTTAATGGTATTTAGCAAAACATGAGACTAGTCCTTTGGCAGAAGCCTGCAGATATTAATGGAATGAAATGCATGAGGTGTTATTACAAATCTATTTTAACACCGACTATAATCGAGAAAAGGATATCATTTGCAAGCACACACATAAATGCAAGAACACAAATACATGCAGCTGCATATACAGGGCTGAAATGCACAGGGCATTATAGGAGTTGAAAATACCGGAATAATGTTCTCGATAGCTGGAAGGCCATTAAATACAAAATATATGTCGGTCGATTTTGTAGAGTAGACGGCGTTGATGTTCAATGACTTGCCATGAAGGTACCGCCATTAACAATGCCATTGCTGGTGGCTGCCTCTCTCGATGGCTTGTAGAGTGGCGGTGTGCTGTCTTGCATGGGAACCTTCACCAATAATCGAAGAGCCCGGGGTTTAGGGAACCGTGTAAAACAAACAAACATGTTTCATTATCGATACCTTGAATAGTAGATGTTACACGAGTGTGTGTGTGTGTTTGTGTGTGTGTGTGTGTGTGTGTGTGAGTGTTCTGGCCGTAGATAACAATGGCAGTTGCTATTATGGCGGCTGGCACTGGGAGTTGTTCCATTGATGTCGAGCTGAGGCCGTGTAAGGCAAGAATCGATAATGCCTCTCGGTCCTTGTTGATGGCATCACAGATGAGGCTGATGCTGATGATGCCATTGCCTAGCTCTACAACAATGGCAAGGACGACATTGCATTGGAATGGCGTTGTTGATGATGTGTTTTGCCTAATTACTTTTGACACATTGTCATCAACGGCAAACACGGCAACATTCACGTTTTAACACCTTTCTGGCCGTGTTAAACTTGAAAATGGCCAGCACCAGAGAAACCGGCAGAAGGGCACTACTTCCCAGCAAGGCTTGAGCATGTCATGGGTTCGAAGGGTATATGACATAAATTGATTGATTCGGAAAGTGCATGCCCCATACAAGAAATTTAATTTAAAATCTTTAAATACTTCTCAAACATATGATAAAGGTAAAATCTTTTAAAAACTCTGTTATTTATTTAAGAAGCTTATGGAAACTATGAAGCAAATGTTGCAAATACCTTTCAGCTAGAATGAAGATTTCAATGTAATCTAATGGCTTGACTCTTACTGTGAAATATGAATTTGAGTACTAACCGGAAATGCTTTTTGCCTTCAACAACGATATGTTGTATAAAAGCTGCATGATTTTAATATAAGAAAAATATTACAGAAATCCTGTTCTTAAAATTTGGCAAATTTAAAAAAAAAAAAAAAATAAAAGCGTGCTAAGTTTGGCCGGGCGGAATCTTATATACCCTCCACCATGGATCGCATTTGTCGAGTTCTTTTCCTGGTATCTCTTATTGGCCAACATATAATAAAAGAAAAGAATTGTAGAATTTCAACCAATTCGAATGAAAATTGCGTCCTTTAGGAGCCCAAGAAGTAAAATAGGGAGATCGGTTTATATGGGCGCTATATTGACAATAGACCGATTAAAACCATAATTAACACGTATGTTGAACGTCTCATGAGAGAAGTCGTTGTACAAAATTTCAGGCAAATCGGATAATAATTGCGACCTCTAGATGCTGAAGAAGTCAAGTTCCCCGATGGGCTTATATTGCAGCTATATCAGGTTATGGACCAACTAAAACCATATTTAACACAGTTGTTGGAAATCATAACAAACCATTTCTTGCAAAGTTTCAGCCAAATCGGATTAGAATTGCGCCCTCTAGAGGCTCAAGAAGTCAAGATCCCAGATCCGTTTATATGACAGCTATATCAAAACATGGACTGATGTTTACCATACTAAGCACAGTTGTTGAATGTGATACCAAAACACTACGTGCAAAATTTCACTTAAATCGGACGAGAATTGCGCCCTCTAGGGGCTCAAGAAGTCAAGATCCAAGATCGGTTTATATAGCAGCATTATCAAAACATGGACCTATTTGAACCATACTTGGCGCATTTGTTGAAAGTGATATCAAAACACCTCATGCAACATTTCACTTAAATTCGATGAGAATTGCGCCCTCTAAAGGCTCAAGAACTCAAGACCCTAGATCGGTTTATATGGCAGCTATATCAGGTTATGAACCGATTTCAACCATACTTGGCACAGTTGTTGGATATCATAACAAAACACGTCGTGCAAAATTTCATTCTGATCGGATAAGAACTGCGCAAGCTAGAGGCTCAAGAAGTCAAGACCCAAGATCGGTTTATATGGCAGCTATATCAGGTTATGAACCGATTTCAACCATACTTAACACAGTTGTTGGATATCATAACAAAACACGTCGTGCAAAATTCCATTCCATTCGGATAAGAATTGCGCCCTCTAGAGGCTCAAGAAGTCAAGACCCAAGATCGGTTTATATGGCAGCTATATCAGGTTATGGACCGATTTGGACCATAAATGGCACAGTTGTTGGAAGTGATATCAAAACACTATATGCCAAATTTCAGTCAAATCGGATAAGAATTGCGCACAGCAGAGGCTCAAGAAATCAAGGCCCAAGATCGGTTTATATGGCAGCTATATCAGGTTATGGACCGATTTGGATCAGACTCAGCAAAGTTGTTGGAAGTGATACAAAACATTATGTGCAAATGTTTTAGTCAAATCGGATAAGAATTCCGCCTTCTAAAATATCAAAAAGTCAAGACCCAAGATCGCTTTATATGGCAGCTATATTAGGTTATGGACCGATTTGAACCATACTTAGCGCAGTTGTTGGAAGTTATATAAAAACACTATGTTGGATGTGATATCAAACACTATGTTGGAAGTGATATCAAAACACTATGTGCCAAATTTCAGTCAAATCGGATGAGAATTGCGCCCTCTAGAGGCTCAGGAAGTCAAGACCCAAGATCGGTTTATATGGCAGCTATATCAGTTTATGGATCGATTTGAACCATATTTAGCACAGTTGTTGGAAGTGATACCAAAACACGTCTTGCAAAATTTCATTCTAATCGGATAATAATTGCGCCCTCTAGAGGCTCAAGAAGTCAAGACCCAAGATCGGTTTATATGACAGCTATATCAAAACATGGACTGATATGGCCCATTTACAATCTCAACCAACCTACACCAATAAGAAGTATTTGTGCAAAATTTCAAGCGGCTAGCTTTACTCCTTCGAAAGTTAGCGTGCTTTTTACAGACAGACGGACATACGGACAGATGGACGGACATGGCTAGATCGACATAAAATGTCACGACGATCAAGAATGTATATACTTTATGGGGTCTCAGACGAATGTTTCGTGTAGTTACAAACAGAATGACGAAATTAGTATACCCCCATCGACGAAAGAGTTCAAAAGGGCTTCCCCTTTAGGCTTGATAAAATGCTTGTGCCAAATTTGAAGACCATCCGATGAAAATCGGATGATAATTGCCACCTATACTTTGTTCACAAATTAACATGGACAGGCAGACAGATGGGCAAACAGACGGATGTAGCTAAATCGCTGCTTATCAATAGGTCTTGCTCTCTTCCTTCTGGGTGTTACAAAGCAAATGCACTAAGTTATAATACCCTGTGTAGGGTATAGAACGTTATTTGGTCAGCGAATCACCATCCTCTATGTTTCTGATCTCAATGCAAGGATATCTTCATAGCCTATACCACTACTGTGGTACAGGATATTATAAGTTTGTGCATTTGTTTGCAATGCTAAGAAGGAGAAGAGCTAGACCCATTAATAAGTATACCGATCGACTTAAAATCACTTTCTAATTCGATTTAGCAATGTCCGTCTGTCTGTCTGTCCATGTATTCTTGTGATCAAGGTACTGGGCGAATTTATACTCCGATTATCATGAAATTTTGCAATATTTTGGTTCAAGGACGAACGCTATTGATTTTGAAAAAATCGGTTCAGATTTAGCTACAGCTCCCATATATATCTTTCACCCGAATGGCCTTTTAAGGCTGTGGAAGCCAAAATTTGGCACGAAGTGTTTTTTTTAATGACCCAAAATGCTTGCAAAATTTTATTGAAATCGGTCCAGATTTAGATATAGCTCCCATATATATCATTCATCCGATATGCCCTTTTAAAGCTGTAGGAGGCGCACTTTTGGTCCGATCTGTACCAAAATTGGCATGAAATGTTTCGTGTGAAGTCTTAATATGTGTGCAAAATTTCATCAAAATCGGTTAAGATTTAGATATAGCTCCAATATATAACTTTCGTCCGATTTGACCTATAAAGGCAGTAGAAGGCACAATTTTTGTCCGATCTTATCAAAATTTGGCACGAAGTGCTTTTTGTGACGTCCCAATATGTGTGCAAAATTTCAACTAAATCGGTTAAGATTTAGATATAGCTCCCATATATAACTTTCGTCCGATGTGACCTATAAAAGCTGTAGAAGGCACAATTTTAGTCCGATCTTTACAAAATTTGGCACGAAGTGCTTTCTGTGACGTCCCAATATGTGTGCAAAATTGCATCATAATCGATTCAGGTTTAGATATAGCTTCCATGTATATCATTCATCCGATATGCCCTTTTAAAGCTGTAGTAGCCACAATTTTGGCCCCATCCTTACAAAATTTGGCATGGAGCGTTTTATTCAACGTTATCATATGTGTGAAAAGTTCCATAAAAATCGGTCCAGATTTAGATATAGCTTCCATATATATTTTCCATCCGATATGGCCTTTTAAGGCTGTCGAAGCCACAATTTTTGTCCGATCTTTACAAAATTTGACATGGGCCGTTTTATTCGACGTCCTCATATGTGTGCAAAGTTTCATAAAAATCGGTTAAGATTTAGATATAGCTCCCATATATATTTTTCATCCGATTTGGCCTTTTAAGGCTGTAGAAGCCACAATTTTGGTCCGGACGCTACACATTTTTTTCATGAGATGGTTTAATTGACTTGCCAATACGTGTGCAAAATTTCATCAAAAAACTCCCATATATATCTTTTAGGCGTTTCGACTTTTAAGGCTGTAGAAGCCACAATTTTCGTACCATCGTAAGAAAATCGTATAAGGTTCTATTCAGTATTTCAATAGGTATGCAAAAATAAAGTCTGACTGAATTTGGATACAAGTGCTATCTATTAAAAGTATTACGTATACTAGGTGGCGTAGGGTATTATATAGTCTGCTCCGCCCGACTTTTGCCTTTCCTTACTGGTTTTTGGCTTAGGTATGTCCACCACGCCTTTTCATTAGGTGGCACAACAGAAATTTTGAAAGATTTTTACGCTACCGTATCTGTTATTCAGTTTTGCTTATTCAATGGTGCTCAGTTTGGAGTTATTTAACTGGCTATCAAACCCAACACTGATAGATAGGTACAACTCTAACGGAAGTAATTGGTGACACTTTGTATATTTTGATCGTTCTTAATGAAAATAAATATTCAATTAGAAAAAGAAAACAAATTAAGAGTAACATTCCATATCTTCTTACAATGTTATGATTATTTTTTGGCATGCCTTTTACTGCAAATTTATTCAAACCTTTGTTCCCCTTTTAATTAATGGAAAAAATAATAAAATTTTAAAATAGTCGGAAATGCAAACAATCCAAATTCCGTTCAACAATACATAACGAAGCGACGGCACAATGATAGTGCCTGGGTAACGGCACACTAAAATCGTTGTAGCAAACGAAACAGGAAACGGAAGGAATAGTAACCAAAACTAGAAACGAGCTCACATATCTTTAGCGATTGCTGGTATGTGTGTGTCCATTGTCAATGTGTACAGCAATCACCATTACTCACACCGTTAGATGCACATATAAGGCAATGGAAACGCAACACCTACATGTGTGTGGCAAGACAATGGAAAAATGCAATGCTAAAGTGGAAAATTTAGTTGTTCCACCATAACTGTATGGCAAAGGGTGGCTGGAAACGAGTTTTTACCAAAATTCCCAGCAGTTGATCCCATACACAAACATCCTGCCATGAGAAGCATATTAGCGAAAGTAAATGCTCATAGCCATGTGTGTCATAGTGGCTGTGTGTGTGTGTGTGTGTGAGTGTGGAGGGGCAAAGGATAAGCTTTGCCCCAAGTACGCACACATTCGCCATGGCTAAGGATATGTGCTTTTGAGTTGTTTTGTCATTTTCGGTTGCGTATTTGCGGCCGTATGTTGCCACTGCAGTTTCTGACGCTGATGCTGAAACCCAAGCCGCTTCGTTGTGGCTGTTGCCGTTGTTGCGGCTGTATGTGTTGTGGTCGCTTGTTTGCTTTGAATTGTCGCGTCTTTGTGACACCATCGAGCTAAACGTAAACAAACAATGGCGCCAAACGCACCCAATGCCCGCCAGACGTAAACACACTCGCCCAGCAAAGGAATTGCAAAAATATACACACGCAGCAAAAATGAAAATCCAGGAGATAAACAAACCAAAAAAAAAAAAAAAAAACTAAAAAGGGATAGAAACCAACAAAGAATCGTTTATTAACATTGTTTATTTCCGAGATTGGAAAGTGGCGAAACGCAACACAAATGTCTGCAAAACTCCACTATTGTCACCAGAGTGCCATAGTGAAGCTTGGGACACATGGTGTTGTAGTGTCTGAAATAGCAGTCTTGCTTCCAAAGAAATTCATTGAAGATTTTTATACCCTCATAGGAGAGGGGTATACTAATCTATTCATTCTGCTTGTAACACCTCGAAATATTGATCTGCAGCCCTAAAAGGGAAATGACTATATTAGGGGTGATGGCCCGGTCGACTAGCTAGACCGGGCCCGCTCTGCTGCGCCTTCTTTTACTTTATATGGAACAAAATTTTCCTTGCAATATTTATTTTCGACAATTAAAGAGCTTTGTGAGTGAAAATACCATGCTACGAATATAGCATATCGCTTGACTAACAGTCTGAATCCCATATTTAATACTTTATTTCAGCCCGATATTCTCTTGATGTCTGATTTAGGGGTGTTTTCGAGGGTGAAACGGTCCCCCAGACACTTGGTCCTGCAAAAATATCAGCATCGTGCTCTTCTCTCAAATACCATTTAGTTAAACCCCATATTGCCATTGGTGGTGAGGGGGAGTTTACAGGATGAGGCGTCCCCCAAACACATGGTCCCAAAATTGGTTATCAAATTCGTTTTCTAATCTCAAATACCTTTCATTTGAGCCACATATTGGCATGGTCGAAAAATTTTTTACCCTTTGGGGGTGTTTTGGGGAAGGGGTGATGCCCAAAATACATGGTCCTACATTTGGATATCAAATTCGTATTCTACTCCCAAATACCTTTATTTGATCCTCATATTGCGATGGTCCGTAAAAAATGGCTGTTTGTGGGGTATTTTGGGAAAGGGGTAGGCCCCCAGAAAATTGGTCCCGAAAGTGGGTATCAATTCTTGCTCTGCCACCCAATACCTTTCATTTAAGCCCCACATTGACGTGGTTGCTAAATATGAACGATTTGGGGGTGTTTTGGGGGATGGGGTGGTCCCCCAATCCCTAAGCCCTTATATTGCAATGGTCAGCAAATACTTCTATTTGGGTGGTGTTATGGGGGTGGGGTGCCCCCATAGACACTTTTCCCGAACATTGATATCAGATTCGTGCATTACTTCCAAAGACCTTTCATTTGAGCCCCACTTTGCTTTGGTGGTAAATTTGTCCTCTTTGGGGGTGTTTTTGGGGAGAGACGGTCCCCCAAACACTTGGTCCTATATTTGGATTTCATATTCACATTCTACACTCAAATACCTTTTATTTAAGCCCCATATTGCCATGGTCAGTAAATAAGTCCTGTTTGGGTGGGGTTTTGGGGAAGAGGTGGATCCCCAGAAAGTTGGTCCCACATTTGGATATCAAATTCGTATTCTACTCGTAAATACCTTTCATTTGAGTCCCATATTGCCATGGTCGGTAAATATGTCCGTTTTAGGGGTGTTTTGGGGTTTGGGGTGGTCCCCCAAACACTTGGTCCGACAATTGGATATCAGATACGTTTTCTTATCCTAAGCACCTTTCATTTGAGTCCCATATTGTCGTGATTGGTGTATATATATATTTGGTAGATTTTGAGGTGGGGCGCTCACCCTAGGTACCCTATCCGAAATTTGGATACCAAATTTTTGTTTGTAGGTTACTATAAGAGAGCACACAATTTTTCGCTTAAATTGCACCACCCATCTCCGTGATCTGTCGTTTCTGCTAATTAGGGTAAGAGGGAGGGTCCGCTCCCCCTTGTGATATCAAAAAATGTAGTACTTTATTTTCACCACGGGATCATTATGCACCATCAGCGAACATTTCATGAAAATCGGTTCAGCCGTTTCTGAGTCTATAAGGAACACACAAACAAACAAACCTACAAACAAACACAAATAGATTTGCATACCCTCCACCATAGGATGGGGGTATACTAATTTCGTCATTCTATTTGTAACTCCTCGAAATATTCGTCTAAGACCCCATAAACTAGCCATTTCCGTCCGTCTGTCTTTCGAAAGCACGCTAACTTTCGAAGGAGTAAAGCTAGCCACTTGAAATTTTGCACAAATACTTTTTATTAGTGTAGGTCGGTTGAGATTGTAAATGGGCCATATCGGTCCATATTTTGATATAGCTGCCATATAAACCGATCCGGGATCTTGATTTGTTGAGTAGCTAGAGGGCACAATTCTTATCCGATTTGGCTGAAATTTTGCATGAAGTGTTTTGTTATGACTTCCAACATCTGTGCTGAGTATGGTTCAAATCGGTCCATAACCGGATATAGCTGCCATATAAACCGCTCTGGGGTCTTGATTTCTTGAGCCAATAGAGGACGCAACTCTTATCCGATTGGAATGAAATTTTGCACAACGTGTTTTGCTGCGACATTCAACAACTGTGTCAAGTGTGGTTCAAATCAGTCTATTACCTGATATAGCTGCCATATTAACCGATCTTGGGTCTTGACTTCTTGAGCCTCTAGAGGGCGCAATTCTTATCCGATCGGAATGAAATTTTACATTACGTATTTTGTTACGATTTCCAACAACTGCGTCAAGTATGGTTTAAATCGGTCTATAACCTGATATAGCTGCCATATTAACTGATCTTGGGTCTTGACTCCTTGAGCCTCTAGAGGGCGCAATTCTAATCCGAATGGAATGAAATTTTACACGACGTGTTTTGCTATGATATCCAACAACTGTGCTAAGTATGGTTCAAATCGGTCCATAACCTGATATATCTGCCATATTAACCGATCTTGGGTCGTGATTTCTTGAGCTTCTAGAGGGCGCAATTATTATCCGATTGAAATGAAATTTTACAAAATGTGTTTTGTTATGATATCCAAGAACTGTGCCAAGTATGGTTCAAATCGGTCGATAACCTGATATAGCTGCCATATAAACCGATCCTGTGTCTTGACTTCTTGAGCCTCTAGAGGGCGCAATTCTAATCCGATTAGAATGAAATTTTACACAAAGTGTTTTGTTATGATATCCAACAACTGTGCTAAGGATAGTTCACATCGGTTCATAACCTGATATAGCTGCCATATAAACCGATCTGGGATCTTGACTTCTTGAGCCTCTAGAGGTCGCAATTATTACCCGATTTGCCTCAAATTTTATTCAACGGATCCTCTCATGACCATCAACATACGTGTTTATTATGGTCTGAATCGGTCCATTGCCTGATACAGCTCCCATATAAATCAATCTCTCTATTTTACTTCTTGAGCCCCTAGAGGGCGCAATTCTTATCCGAATTGGTTGACATTTTATACAGGTCTCCAACATATAATTTAATTGTGGTTCGAAGCGGACTATATATAACGGACTATAACGACAAATGCGATCCATGGTGGAGGGTATATAAGATTCGACGCGTCCGAACTTAACACGCTTTTACTTGTTTTTAAGCTGTAAATATTTTGTTTGTTGACATTTATTTCATAGAGTTATTTACCCGAGTATCGCTCACTCATTCCAAATCAAAACAAAGTTTGTTAACAAATTGTTACTGGCCTTGATAAAAATCAATACAAATGGTCAGTCTGTGGAAGCGCATTCCTCATGGGAATGGATGGATATATGATAACCATAAATAAGTCCATAAAAATTCTTGAAGATTTATTTTCCTTAGTTTTCCATAAAAAAAGAAAAGCAAAAAAAAAGAAAACTTCAACCTATCTCAAAAGGAGAATTCACACGGACGGAAGGAGGGGAAGAGGGCATAAGTAGGGGGGGAGAGGAAGTTCAAGAATTTTCTGTCACATCATGACATTTGTTTTTCTTGTAAAATACGACACTATTGTGCATGATATATGACCATTTGCTTCTTGCCTACTATCCTCCAACTACCAGCAACTTGTAGTTGGCCTAAGACGTTTCCATCTCTCCAGTTCCACTAGTTTGCCACAGAACCACAAAGCAATCTTAGACCGTAGAGAGAAATATGCCCGAGAAAGAAAGATGAAAGAAAAATATATAGTTTTTGGGGTTCTTGTGGTTACCAAATAAAAGTTTATAATATTCCTTTCCTTCATCTTCTTCCTTCACTTTGAACAGTGGTTTAGGCAGTGATGGCTATGTTGTGCCATGATGATGTGGATGTTCTGTGCTCTTCCAAGTGCAAAGACTACAAACAGCCTAAAAAGGTACTACAGCAATATATATTGCAGTCCATTTCACCCTTTTTTTTTGGGGCGAAAAATCGTTGAAACCCAAGACCAAAGAAGAGGACAACGGAAAAAAATTTACACAAATTGTCAGAATGTTGATTGTAGATGTATTTGTATATTTCGTTGTAAATACCTTTGTAATTTTTTATCTCTTTAACATGCGGGTATATGTTGTGAGTTGTTGTTGTTAAAATAAGGTGGGTCTTCATTTTCAGACAAACAAAGGCCGCACGCTAAATTTCAACTAAATCGGATACAAATTTTTCTAACCATTCGTTCAAGGCCCTAATCAAAATATTGCAGAACATGGGTCTAAATGGGGTTCAACATGCAAACCTTCTTTCCAATTTTATACCCATCACCGACGGATGGGGGTATATTCATTTTGTCATTCCATTTGCAACATATCAAAATATTCATTTCCGACCCTATATAGTATATATATTCTCGATCGGCGTAAAAATCTAAGACGATCTAGACATGTCCGTCCGTCTGTCTGTTGAAATCACGCTACAATCTTTAAAAATAAAGATATTGAGCTGAAATTTAGCACAGAAAATTTTTTTTGTCCATAAGCAGGTTAAGTTAGAATATGGGCTATATCGGACTATATCTTGATATAGCCCCCATATAGACCGATCCTCGGATTTAGGGTCATAGGCCCATAAAAGCTGCATTTATTATCCGATTTTGCTGCAATTTGGAGCAGTCAGTTGTCTAAGGCTCTTCGACATCCTTCGTCAATAGGGCTCAGATCGGTTCAGATTTGGATATAGCTGCCATATAGACCAATCCTCCAATTTAGGGTCTTAGGCCCATAAAAGCTGCATTTATTATCCGATTTTGCTGAAATTTGGGACAGTGAGTTAAGTTAAGCCCCTTGACATACTTCTACATTATCGCACAGATCGGTCCAGATTTGGATCTAGCTGCCATATAGACCGATCTCTCGGTTTTAGGGCCATAAAAAGCGCATTTATAGTCCGATGTTGCCGAAATTTGGGACAGTGAGTTAAGTTAAGCCCCTCCACATATTTCTGCTATGGGACATAAGATATGAATTTTGCACCGGACTTTGACGAAAGGTGGTTTACATATATACCCGAGGTGGTGGGTGTCCAAAGTTCGGCCCGGCCGAACTTAACGCTTTTTTACTTGTTGCTAAGTATTGGGTTGCCCAAAAAGTAATTGCGGATTTTTTAAAAGAAAGTAAATGCATTTTTAATTAAACTAAGAATGAACTTTAATCAAATATACTTTATTTACACTTTTTTTCTAAAGCAAGCTAAAAGTAGCAGCTGATAACTGACAGAAGAAAGAATGCAATTACGGAGTCACAAGCTGTGAAAAAATTTGTCAACGCCGACTATATGAAAATCCGCAATTACTTTTTGGGCAACCCAATATATCAACCTCAAGAAGTACAAGTAAAAAGGCGTTAAGTTCTTTGGATACCCAACACCTCGGGTACATATGTTAACCACCTTTCGTCAAAATCCGGTGAAAAGTGCACAGCTGATGCCCCACAGCAGTTATATCGAAATACGTTCCGATTTGGACCAAATACTAGTAAGTACAAGTGATTGTTCAATTGTGTATAACAAAATATTGGCCATGTCTAAAAATTAACCGATCTGAACCACGACACAGATGTCGAAAAGCTTAACATAAGTCACTGTTTAAAATTTCAGTGAAATCGGATTATAAATGCTTCATTTATGGGGCCGAGATACTGGTCTACATGGCAGCTATATGCAAATCTAGACCGATTTTGGCCAAATTGCAGAAAAAGGTCGAAGAACCTAACACTACTCACTGTCCCAAATTTCGGCGAAATCGAACAATAATCCTTCTTTGTCCTCCATAGTGCTTAGAACATATTTTCTGCATAAACTTTCTAGCCGCCCTTTCCCTGTATAAGTGTGCATGTAACTGTGTGTGTCCCTTGTAGAGGCCTACTGGTTCCCATCCTATTCTTCAGTCTACCTCGAAGGATCTTTACAGCCTTTCTAAAAGACTAAAGTGAGCATCTCTAGTACATGTTCTGAACTTGAAGCGAGTTCAGAACCTTCTTAAACCTCCTGTCCCCCACTGCCAAGTTGTCCGCTCTTTAATTAACTCTTCTGTTGCAAAGCAGGAAACGATGAACCTTTTCGACTTTGAGTCTGAATGGAGCTATGAAATCTGCTTTCTATACATCGAGATCATTAAAGTCTCCTTGATATTGGCCGCAAGTCCATTTTGCCATGTCACAGAGCCCACCTTAAGGTACATAAATATTTTATTTGTTATGTATTATGTCCATATACAATAAGAACGAGTACATATTTGAAAAATTGATTTGCATACTCAGTTTCAGGTTTTTTCATTTTTTTTCTCCTCCTTGTTCATCTTTTCCGTTGTGCCCCCTCCATTTCAACATGGATTATGTAAACGAGTTTCCGAAATTTCCGACTACAATGTGGTCAAAAGATGTTTTCTGCTTCCATTTTTTCTCTGCCCGGGAGCGGGAGGGGTGGTGGGAAACGAAAGATGGCAATGGGAAAAAGAAGATTTTCTTGCGGTTGAACAATATCTTTGAAATTGTATTGGACATGAGTTATGATATTTGCATTGCTGCTGAAAGCAACCTTCAATGTAGGGATTTTGTGTTAAATGCCACAGTCATTTTGTGAAGATTTAGTGTTAATTGTGGGGAAAATATTTTGCATGAAAATAAGAAAACAAAATGATATGTTTTATTTGATATGTACTTGTGTGCGTGTGCGTGTATGTGTCTGCGCATGAGGGTGTGTTGTAGTGCAAACATTATTTTTACAAGAGAAAGAAGCCGCAAAGAGCCTTTATGCATATTTTCTTATAAATAATGTATGTATGAGTATATATGGTGGTTGTATAAAAGGATCCAATGGAGAGTTTCAACAGAATGCCAAAGAGCATGCTTAAAAGATTATCAAATAGCAGAAAAAGATGATAGCTTTGATATGGGCTGCATGTGTACAAGGCAAATGTAGAATATTTGAAAAACAGGGCATTTTCTAGAATGGGTAAAATTTTCAAATTATTTCCTAAGAACCCCAAGGTTTGGTAAGGTTGAAAAGAGGGTGCGGATATTAATCCGCTCCATGCAACTATGGACATACACCTAAGCCGGTAAGCGGCTTGTTGTTGTCCGCTCTGAAATCCAAAGTAAAAGCATGCCAAGTTCGGCAGGGCCGAGTCTTATTGGGTTGCCCAAAAAGTAATTTTTAAAATTAATTTTTTAATTAAACTTAGAATGAACTTTAATCAAATATACTTTTTTTACACTTTTTTTCTAAAGCAAGCTAAAAGTAACAGCTGATAACTGACAGAAGAAAGAATGCAATTACAGAGTCACAAGCTGTGAAAAATTTGTCAACGCCG
Source organism: Stomoxys calcitrans (assembly GCF_963082655.1). Lineage (NCBI taxonomy): Eukaryota > Metazoa > Arthropoda > Insecta > Diptera > Muscidae > Stomoxys > Stomoxys calcitrans. Next base: position 265,865,393 of record NC_081552.1, on the reverse strand, counting down.
ACTATATTAAAAATCCGCAATTACTTTTTGGGCAAGCCAAATTACCCTCCACCATGGAACGCATTTGTCAAGTTTTTTTGCACGACTTATCATAATTGGCAGATGGGCAATAAAAAACACAAGAATTGCTTTCCGTAGTTGCTCAACAAGTCAAATTGAGAAATAGGTCATATGGCAGCTATGTGGACCGATTCAAACATAGTAAAACTCATTGTGGAAAATTCGGCCGAGAATTGGGCACTCTAGGAGCTTAAGAGGTGTATTCGGGAGATAGGTTTATATGGTAGCTATAAAATTTTATAGGGAGGCCACCGTAGAGCGGAGGTTAGCATGTCCGCCCATGACGCTTAATGCCTGGGTTCGAATCCTAGCGAGACCGTCAGAAGATGCTGGCAACACTTGTGAGGTACTATGCCATGTAAAACTTCTCTCCAAAGAGATGTCGCACTGCGGATCGCCTATAAAAAGGAGGCCCCTTATCATGGAGCTTAAAACTTGAATCGGACTGCACTCATTGATATGTGAGCAGTTTGCCCCTGGTCCTTAGTGGAATGTTCATGGGCAACATTTGCAATTTGCATATAATTTTATAGACCTGTTCCGACCATACCTGAAACTAAAATTGGGGGTCATAGTACGAGACATAGAGAAATTTGCAGGCAAATGGGATAAGAATTTCGCACTCTAGGGGCTCAAGAAGTACATTTGAGAGTATATATGAGAGCTAGATAAGTTTTTAGACTAATTCAGATCATACTTGATAATCGGATAATAAATGTGGCTTTAATGGGCCTAAGAGCCTAAATCGGCTGATCGGTCTATATGGAGGCTATATCAAGATATAATCCGATATAGCTCATCTTCGAACTTAACCTGGTTGTGAACATGGAAAGAATCTGTGCAAAGTTTCTGCTCAATGTCACTATTTTTGAAGACTGTAGCGTGATTTCAACAGACAGACGGTCGGTCGAACAGACGGACGGACAGACGGACGGACAGACAGACGGTCGAACAGACGGACGGACGGACAGACGGACGGCAGACAGACGGACGGCAGACAGACAGACGGACAGACGGACGGACGGACGGACGGACGGACGGACAGACGGACAGACGGACGGCAGACAGACAGACGGACGGCAGACAGACGGACAGACGGACGGACGGACGGACGGACAGACGGACGGATGGACGGACAGACGGACGGACGGACGGACAGACGGACGGACGGACGGACAGACGGACGGACGGACGGACGGACGGACAGACGGACTGACAGACGGCGTTATACAAAATTTTTGGAAGATTGTTCAATAAATACGCTTGCAGTGGCTCTAGGAGTGAAATCGGGCGATACGTATATATGAGAGCCCATGTTTTTCGGCCTTCATCTCGAGGCCGAAAAACATGCCCATACCAAATTTGAAGGCGAGCAGATGAAAATTGCGACCTGTGGTTTGTGCACAAATTAGTATGGACAGACGAACAGACAGACAGACAGACAGACAGATAGACAGACGGACAGATAGACAGACAGACAGACAGATAGACAGACAGATAGACAGACGGACAGACAGACAGACAGACAGACAGACAGACAGACATACAGACAGACAGACAGACAGACACACAGACACACAGACAGACAGACAGACAGACAAACAGACAGACGGACGGACATAGGTCAACTATGCATACAAGCCAATGATGGGAAATTAATTTTTATTTGAGCTTTTACACGATTCGGACCGTACTTTATGTGAATGGTACAAAGAAGCAATAATAGAATTAAACCCGCACAATTTCAGACGATGATTGTATGAGAATTAAGCCTTCCATGCCTTTAAGAAGTCGAATCGGGAGATTGGTTACACGGTAGCTAAATGAGGCTATGAAACCTCCCCCGTTTCCAAGATAGATTGCCAGACTTAGTTAAGTTATTATAGTTTAAAAGTTAACATCAAAATTGCTTACAAAATTTGTTGTTGCTATGAAGCAGTAAGGAAACCATCACATGGCAATAAAGTTTAAAGAATTCATATCCCCCTACGACTAACCACGGTGAAGAAATAAACTCCCAGAAGGCCTAATTTGCCATATCTTTTCACTTTATTCAAATGTATAGAACTTACCTCTGTGTCGATTTGTTTGCTTATCGAACATAAGCATGGCATCTTCTATCTGTAAATTGGACAAAAAAAAGAGAAAATAATTAGAATTTGTTTTTAACTTTATGTAGTAGCATAGGAAATAAAGTTTCAGTTCAGTTCAGTTTTTCAAAACTTCTTGATGAGCATCTATGTAGGTTTGTTTGTTTGTTTGTTGAGTGTATTTGAATTTCTTAGATGCCCGCCATTCAATTAAAAATTACTTAAAGTGACTTAAGTAAGGAACATAAACCTACTTAAGTGGAAAGGAAACTCATCAACGTCCTAACAAGTGAACAGTGAACATTAGCGGGCTATATCCTCTTCATTATCCTGCTTCCGAGAAGTGGAGTGGCAACAAACTTATGGACCCCAATCAATATTAATACTTGCGGATTTTAAGGGTAAACTGAAAAATGATGAGCGACGAGCGACGAGCATGCCGCACCCGAGAGATGAGTGATGAAAATGTCGATATCGTCGTCATCAACGTCCTCATTTTCACCATCAGCCATCAACGTCAATGGCGATAATAATCTAAAAGAGAAAAGTTTGACGTCCCACAGATACAATGTGGCTTGCTCATCCCCCCCCCCCCCTTCCCCCCAACTTCCTCCGCCTGCTTACAAGCTTGCCACCTACACAGCCATGGACTTGTGGTCCCATAGACTACCTTCGAAGTCTAATGCTCTGCGTGACGTACATGCATATATCTTGCTTTTGTTATTTGAAATTATGACATTTATAAATTTCATTTTCCCAAGCAATTTCTTATTAAATGCTATCGATTTTTCGCTTTTTTCCTTCTGCTCATCTCCAAAGCATCCATTTAAAGTTGGCCCAAATGGCATTATCGTGGCCGTAAATCACATGCCAAGAGTTCATTGGTAAACTTTGATTTGATTTGATTGAGTACATCCTCCTTGTTATGATGCCATATCGTTAGGCTAACAAGCTGGGCTAAAGTTCAATAATGAATTCCCATTTAGAGTTTTTTTTTTTTTATAGAGTGTGTTCAAACTCCAGTAGGCAACCAAGAGAGGACTGAATTACACTAAAGTCTTAATTTAAAGGAAATATTATCAAATAGGCAGTATTAACATAAAACAGTCAAACATGTCCTGAAAGTATTTTACTGATTTAATTTTAAATTTTTAGATATAGAAGAAAATGCGCTGCACCATGTGATCCGGGCGATCACCGAATGCGTAAAGTGGTCTGGTGCTAACGCGAGGACGTCGAGTGTGAACATCTTTACCGACAGTAAAATTGCCATAAGGGCAATAACAACCAGGACGGTAAGGTCACGAACAGTCTTGCAGTGCAAGAAGGAGATTAACGCCTTCTCTGAGGATTGTAAAATCCGCATCGTTTGGGTGCCGTACCATAACGGAGTAAGGGGGAATATGAAAGGGCAGACGATTTGGCGGTGAAGGCCAGAGAACTGCTGTCAATAAACTTAGTTAACCCGAAGCCTTTCGGGTCGACGCAGACTGAGTTAGGGGAATGGGCGATGAAAGCGCATGCAACATTGTGGAACAGCGAAACGGTCGGTAGGACGGCGAAAATCCTATGGGCGGGATCCAGATCGTGAGAAGACGAGGCTATTACTAAAAGGAAGCAAGAAGGTGGTCAGTATAGCTATTGGTATCATAATGGGACACATAGGACTACGACCTCACTTATGTAAAATCGGTGCGGCAAGGGATAGCATGTGTAGGACATGCGGGGAAGATGATGAGACGTTGGAGCATTTCCTTTGTCATTGCCCGGCTATCGCGTGCAGCAGATACCGGAACTTAGGTGGAGACACAATATCAGACATGAACCTACTTAGGGGAGGGGTATGGAAAACAATTAAGGATTTTGTAAGTAGCATTTAATTCCTAACTTAAAATTTTCTTTTTATTAGAGGTTACTTTCTAGTTTTTAGAGCGCACAACAACCGATTACTGGCTTAGGCGTATGTCCATAGTGGAATGGGGCCGATTAATATCTGCATCGTCTTTCCAACCTAACATAACCTAACCTAAACCATATACGACACGGATGGCCGAAAAGCCTACCATAAGTCACTGTGGCAAATTTCAGTGAAATCGTATTATAAATGCACCTTTCATGGGCGCAGGACCCTTAATCGAGAGATCGGTCTATATGGCAGGTATATCCACATCTGGACCGATTTGAGCCAAGTTGCAGAAATATATCGAAGAGCATAACACAATTCACTGTCCCAAATTTCGGGCAAAATCGGACAATAAATGGGCTTTTTATGCGCGCAAGAGCTTAAATCGGGAGATCGGTCTATATGACAGCTATATCTAAATCTTGATTGATCTCAGTCTAATTGAAAAATAATATTGAAGGGCCTTACACAACTCACTGTCCTAAATTTCAGCAAAATCGGATAAAAAATGTGCCTTCTATGGGCCTAAGACCCTAAATCGGAAGATCGGTCTATATGGCAGATGTATCCAAATCTAGACCGATCTGGGCCAAATTGAAGGAGGATACCGAAGGGCCAAACACTACTCATTGTTCCAAATTTCAGCGATATCAGACAATAAATGCGTCGTTTATCGGCCCAAGACCTTAAATCGAGAGATCGGTCTATATGACAGCTATATCCAAATCTAGACCGATCTGAGCCAAACTGAAGAATGTTGTTGAAGGGCCTAATGCAACTCACTGTCCCAAATTTTGGCAAAATCGGACAATAATTGCGCTTTTTATGGGCCAAAAACCTTAAATTGAGAGATCGATCTATATGGCAGCTATATCCAAATCTGAACCGATATGGGCCAAATTGACGAAGGATGTCGGAGAGCTTAACACATCTCACTGTCCAAAATATCAGCAAAATTCGATAATTCTGATCTGTCTATATGGCAGCTGTATCCAAATCTGGACCGATCTGGGCCAAATTGGGGTAGAATGTTGAATGGCTTAACACAACCCACTGTCCCAAATTTCAGCAAAATTGGATAATAAATGTGGCTTTTATAGGCCTAAAACCCTAAATCAGCGGATCGGTCTATATTTGGATATAGATGCCATACGATCTCCCGTTTTAAGGTCTTGCGCCCATACAAGGCGCAATGATTATCCGATTTCACTGAAATTTAGCACAATGAGTTGTGGACGTAACTGACTAACTGGCTGACGAAGATTTAAACAAATGTTTGTTATTGACCTGGAGTATTAAAACTATGCTGGCAGAGTAGAACGTGCTATTTTCATACCCTACACCACAACTGTGGTACAGGGTATTATGGATTAGTGCATTTGTTTGCAACGCTAAGAAGGAGAAGAGCTAGACCTTTTGATAAGTATAGGGATCGGCTTAGAATCAAATCCTGATTCGATTTAGTTATGTCCGTCTGTCCGTCTTTCTGTTTGTCTGTCTGACATGTATTCTTGTAATCAAGGTACAGGTCGCATTTGTCGTCCGATTTTCACAAAATTGTGCATAAGTGTTCAGACTTTTATCTCTTCCCTCTGGCATTTAATTGAAATTTTTCAATTTGTTTTCTCTCATGCCTTAGCGCCACCCTAATGTGCATATGGCTAAGCGGAAATGACATACGCTCCAATTTTATAACGTTCCTTTCAAAATGAAATCGCTACAGACCATATCCAGGGTATGGGGCAAATTACGATGCTATGCTGTGCAAAACTAGCAAATCTGTTGGAAACCCACTCACACATATGTCGATGTTCTAAACTTTTCCCATTAACGTTAAATAACTGATAATGATGGCTTTTGCGCGACGACAGCTCTCTCGTTCTGCGTTCTGAATGAGGACATCGGTGGTGATGATGATGATGATGATTATGCGGCAATGGTGACAACAAGTGCAGAAATAAGGATGCCAATGGCAGTGACAGTGGCAGTGGCCAAAGTAAGCGCAATATCGCTGTTGGCGGCGTTGTTGATGATGATGACTTTGGCCTTACCCATGGAGTAAATGGATATATAGCCTTAACTGGCAAAATATAGTTAAGTGTTATTTTAGTTAGTAAGTTTTCCAATGGCTATTGACACAGAGCCAGAGTCTGAGCCCGAGGTTGGGGAGCATGTGTAGCTCAAGGAAAAAATTTGAACATATTTTTTTTTGCTGCCCCAAAAACTTTCTCGTTCTGATTTTTTTTTTTTTTTGGTCTGATGCTTCCATTTCAAATATAAATTGATAGCTGGACTACCGAAGGAACCTAAGCCCAATGGCTCTGTGATAAATACCTAGCACCAGCCCGCGGAATCACCCATGGAAAGGATTATGGCAGCAACAGAACAAAAGCAATAAGGTCCAGGCTATAGAAACCAAGCAGATAAAGTGTTAGTTGGACAACAAAAGTGTTAATTAATATTAATATCGTATTAGAGTGAGCGACGGCGGCCACGACATAAACTCATCTCAAACTCAGTAGTGAACTAGTATCGAAAGCTTTTCCGAGGAGCCAGAGGAAGACATAATAATAGGAACATTGAACATGGAAATGGGGGAAAGGCAGGCAGGGCAGGCAGATGGATCTAAAGTTCAACTAGGAGTAATTGCAAAAGGATTTATCTTAATTTGGCGACAAACAATGTTGTTTCTTCTCTCATTGACAGTAGATTTATGCGAGGCAGAGGCACCATCGGGGCCATCAGCACCATCAACCATTCTCATCAATGTAATCATCCATCCAGCAGCCACCCACAGCAGCAGCCACTATGCAGGAATCCAAAGCAGCTACGGAACCCAAAGTTTATGCTGTTTAATTAAACAGTGAATAAATGAGTTGTTGGAACACAGTTTATTGAAATTCTTTTGTTTGCCGGCTTCTTTTAATAATTATCACAGCTGTGACAGTGATAAAAGCACCTCACCGCACCGCACAACCAACCCCAGCACAGCAGCACCCAACTCTCCAAGTGGGGCAAGTAGGGCGTAAGAGGGGCAGGAAGGCAGCAACAAAACGTTTTAATGAACAATTTAACTTGGATGTAATTATATTTTGAAGTTATAATTAAAATTGTTTTTATTGCAACAATCGCAATTTCAAAATTTACACATAGTGATGAGAGTGATGGAGAGAGAGAGAGAGCGATATATACGCTAGTACACGCACTCACGCACCCCCCCCCCCCCCCAGGAAGTCGGTGAGATAAATGTTGTAGGCCTATTTACATTTGCATTTACATTCGCATTAACATTTACATTTACATCATCATGGAATGTCGGGGACAAGCAGCACAAGCAGCACAACACGACAATCATGCCTTGTATTTGCGGATTTAATGTACATCGATGTTGCCAGGGGAAACATCGTTAATTATCACAGGTGTACCAGTGATAAATAAGCCCGAAAGTAGGCTCCACCAAAAGTGGATTGCGATGAAAGTCGCCGTAAAGTTGCATGAAGAAGTTCATGGTGCTGCGTATGTGTGTGTGTGTGAGTGTGTGTTTAATATAAGACATGCTTTTGAGAATGAGGGTGGTTATGTACATGGAGAGAAATATAATTGAATATTTATCCAATATGGCAACATTAATGAAAATACTTTGAATCATTTAAAAATATTAAGAAAATGAATGAGAATTTCCCAAAAATTCTAAATTTTTCTTCCTTTCTGCCAGATGAGAAAAATTCAGCAAAAATTGACGAAACTTTGGTGCAACTTAAATCGGTATAAGAAGGCAAATGTAGGGATGAGGCAACCTAATAATACCCTAAACCACAGAGTGTAAGCACTATTGTGAATAAATGGGATCTATGTCTCAATTAAGTCAAACTTAAATTTTGAAGACCTACGATTTTCAAGATGCAAGATCTTGCAAGATTTTCATGCGATAAGACTGAAATTCGGACTACTTCGGTCTTAAAAGCTTAAATCGCCTAAGCGACTTGTATGGGAGCTATACGTAAATCTGAACCGATTTTGATGGATTTTCGCACACATATTGGGCCGTCATATAAGGCACTTCACTCAAAATTTTGTAAAGATCGGAACAAAATTGTAGCCACTGCAACATTAAAAGTCCATATCGGATGAAAGATAGAAATGGGAGCTTTATCTAAATTAAAAACAATTTTGATGAAATTCTGCACACGTAAAGCATCGTCAAAAAACACATCGTATGCCAAATTTTGTAAGGATTGGATCAAAAAATTGGGGCTACTGTAGCCTTAAAAGCCACATCGGATGAAAGTTATATACGGGAGCTATATCGAAATCTGATCTGATTTTGTTGGCAAAAGAAACAAATTTTTCCACAATCGCACAAGAATATAAGGGCAGACCGACGGATGTATGGGTCAAGCTCTTCTCCAGTACCACAGTGGTGTCGTAGGGTATAAAAGGGAATTTTATTATTTTTTTCTGCAGAAAAAAGTACTGGATAAGAAAAGTATAGGATGAAACAAGTAAAAAGGCGTTAAGTTCGGCCGGGCCGAACTTTGGATACCCACCACCTCGGGTATATATGTAAACCACCTTTCATCAAAATTCGGTGAAAACTTCATACCTTATACTCATATCTGAACTATATACGACACGGATGTCGAAAAGCCGAACATAAGTCACTGTGTCAAATTTCAGTGAAATCGGACTATAAATGCGCCTTTTATGGGGCCAAGACTTTAAATCGAGATATCGGTCGACATGGCAGCTATATCCAAATCTGGACCGATTTGGGCCAAGTTGCATAAACATGTCGAAGAGCCTAACATTAAGCACTGTCCCAAATTTCGGCGAAATCGTACAATAAATGCCTCTTTTATGGGCCCTAAACCTTAAATCCAGAGATCGGTCTATATGGGAGCTATATTCAAATCTGGACTGATCTGGGCAGAATTGAAGAAGAACGTCGAAGAGCCTAACCATACTCACTGTCTCAAATTTCAGCGACATCGGACAATAAATACGTCTTTTATGGCCCCAAAACCTAAAACCTAGATATCGGTCTATATGGCAACTATATCCAAATCTGGACCGATCTGCGCGATATTGCAGAAGTATGTCAAGGGGCTTAACTTAACTCACTGTTCCAATTTTCGGGGACATCGGGCAATAAATGAGCATTTTATGGGCCCAAAACCATAAATTAAGAAATCGGTCTATATGGCAGCTATATCCAAATTTGGACCGATCTGGACCAAATTCAAGAAATATGTCAAAGGGCCTAACACATCTCACTGTCCCAAATTTCAGCGAAATCAGACCATAAATGTGGCTATTATGGGCCTTACACCATAAATCGGAGGATCGGTCTATATCCAAATCTGGCCCGATCGGAGCCAAATTAACGAAGGATGTCGATGGGCCTTACACAATTCACTGCCCCGAATTTCATCAAAATCGGATAATAAATGTGGCTTTTGTGGGCCTAAGACCCTAAACCGGAGGATCGGTCTATATGGCAGCTATATCCAAATCTGAACCGATCAGGGCCAAATTAAAGAATCATGTCAAAGGGCCTAAGACAACTCACTGTCCCAAATTTCAGCGAAATCAGACCATAAATGTGGCTTTTATGGGCCTTAGACCCTAAATCGGAGGATCGGTCTATATGACAGCTATATCCAAATCTAGACCGATCTGAGCCAAATTGACATAGGATGTCGAAGGGCCTAACACAACTCACTGTCCCAAATTTCAACCAAAACGGATAATAAATGTGGCTTTTATGGGCCTAAGACCCTAAATCGGCGGATCGGTCTATATGGGGGCTATATCAAGATATAGTCCGATATAGCCCATCTTCGAACTTAACCTGCTTATGGACAAAAAAAGAATCTGTGCAAAATTTCAGCTCAATATCTCTATTTTTAAAGACTGTAGCCTGATTTCAACAGACAGACGGACAGACGGACAGACGGACGGACATGGCTAGATCGTCTTAGATTTTTACGCTGATCAAGAATATATATACTTTATAGGGTCGGAAATGGATATTTCGATGTGTTGCAAACGGAATGACAAAATGAATATACCCCCATCCTTCGGTGGTGGGTATAAAGAAGAAGAAAATCTCCTGGGCTCTCGTTTTACGACAATGCAAGGTCATACGTGACTTCATTGGAATACAATTTTCGATATTCAGAATGTTGGGGCATTTTCATTTCATGGACCAACCTAAAAACCTTAACAATCAAAGCTGTTCCAGGCATATCCACCATCATCGAATGAATAAATACTGCTGCATGATAAGATGAAACTCAAGCTCGGGTTTTGATTCGATGAGTGTGATTTCCCCGAAGGCTTTGGTTTGCTGCTATATCACAATGAAAACAAGTACGAGCGTGCTAAGTTCGGCCGGGCCGAATCTTATATACCCTTCACCATGGATCGCATTTGTCGAGTTTTATTTGCGGTATCTCTTTTAAGGCATACAAAGAATATTGAATAAGAACTGTTCTGCTATTGAAGCTATACCAAATTATAGTCCGATTCGGACCATAAATGAATGCTGAACATTGTAGAAGTCATTGTGTAATATTTCAGTTCATTCGGATAAGAATTGCGCAAAATCGGGAGATCGGTTTATATGGTAGCTGTATCAAACTATAGATCGATTCAGACTTTATTAGATACGTATGTTGAAGGTCATGAGAGAAGCCGTTGTACAAAATTTCAGCCAAATCAGATGAGAATTGCGCCCTCTAGAGGTTCAAGAAGTCGAGATCTCAGATCGGTTTATATGGCAGCTATATCAGGTTATGAACCGATTTGAATCATACTTAACACAGTTGTTGGAAGTGACATCAAAACACATCGTGCCAAATTTCAGTCAAATCGGATAAGAATTGCGCCCTCTAGAGGCTTAAGAAGTAAAGATCCCAGATCGGTTTATATGGCAGCTATATCAGGTTATGAACCGATTTGAATCATACTTATCACAGTTGTTGAAAGTGACACCAAAACACTACGTGCCAAATTTCAGTCAAATCGGATGAGAATTGCGCCCTCTAGAGGCTCAAGAAGTCAGGACCCAAGATCGGTTTATATGGCAGCTATATCAAAACAGGGACCGATTTGAACCATACCTTGTGCAGTTGTTGGAAGTGATATCGAAACACCACATGCAAATTTTCATTCAAATCGGATGAGAATTGCGCCCTCTAGAGGCTCAAGAAGTCAAGACCCAAGATCGGTTTATATGGCAGCAATATCAAAACAAAAAGCATTTATGGGCATTAGACCCTTTATCGGCAGATCGGTCGATATAGCAGCTATATCCAAATATGGTCCGATTTGGCCCGTTCAAGAACTTAACAAGCGTATATCAAAATAGACGTATCTGTGCCAAATTTCAGCTCAACATCTCAATTTTTGAAGCCTGTAAAGTGATAACAACAGACGGACGGACAGACGTCTGTCCGGACACGGCCATCGTTAAATCGTCTTAGAATTTTACGACGATACGAAATATGTATACTTTGTAGGGTCGGAAAATGATATTTCGATGTGTTGCAAACGGAATGACTAAATGAATATGCCCCCTATCCTACAGTGGTGGGTATAAAAATGGATATGTCGCCGTACTTCGGTGGTGGATATAAAAACCAAAATGCTGGTGGATTCGATTCGAGCAGCTTGCTTCTTGTTATTTGACCGGCTTACAGAAATAATCAAGGCAATACACTGATAAATTACGGTACTTTGCCAATACCGCCTGGTAGTATATTGTTCGCGTCATTGACAAAGATTTTTGGTACCATTTGGCATTAATTCAATACCAGACAAATGAGGCTATTAGGAATTGATGGCATCACATTTGTATTCTTTTCATCGCGCCAGAAGTGTTGTAGAGCTTTGTACTTAAAATATGGACGCCATTATTCAATTTTTGTTAAACAATTAAATAAAATGTTTTAATACAATTTGAGTGCGTAAAAACCTGTTCAAATACTCGACAGCGATAAAAAATAGTACATATTTTAAGGACAAAAACATTATGATCTCTTTTGTGGAAAACGATGTTGTGTTGGTGTATTTATATGAAAACCACTTCTAGGAATCAATGGATATAAAGAATTAATTGCTGAATATAAAGAATTGAGGTTGGTATAGCACAAAAAATAAAAATCTTGCCCATGAATATTCCACTAAGGAACAGGGGCAAACTTCTCACTCACTCAATGAGTGCAGTCTGATCTTAGTTTAAGCTCAATGGTAAGAAGCCTCCTTTTTACAGCCGAGTCCGAAAAACGTGCCGCAGTGCGACACCTCTTTGGAGAGAAGTTTTACATGGCATAGTACCTCACAAATGTTGTCAGCATTAGGAGGGGGAAAACTACCGCTGAACATTTCTTCTGATGGTCTCGCTAGGATTCGAACCCAGGCATTCAGTGTCATAGGCGGACATGCTAACCTCTGCGCTACGGTGGCTATTGACGTAAATAATCGCTACAAAATTAGATTAAAGTTATTTTCAATGGATCTTTTTTTTTGGTCCATTTGGGGCTGGAATAATCAATAATTGTTTGGTACTAAAACCAATAACGGTTTGGTATTGAAATCAATAATAGATTGGTATTAAAACCAAATACATTTGGGTAATAAGGCTAGTACCAAACGGTACTAATCATATTTTGATTCACCCATATCATCCGGTATTGTTTTTGTACCATACCATGTTGGTTTACTATCAACTCCATATGGTACTGAATCATATGGTGTTGATCAACTTTTCTCTGGGTGTAGATTATATTGAGCAAAATGGAATAGAGACTGGAATTTAGATTACTTCCACGCACGATGATCGTTTGAATTGATAGTCACAGTCTTCTATTGATCTTAACGAAATTTTGGTTCTCCACAAACACATAAACCGTTCTTTCAATGTGTCTTTTCAATTTAGAATAGGTTCCCCGAAGATACCTGGTGGTGGGTCTAGAAAAGTTTTACTTGGTTGTTATTAAATGGATCATGGTTTGAAGAGGTGGATGAGTATTTGAATATTTTTTTCTCTCTGTGTAGATGGAAATCGATTTGTTTAAATTTATGTCCTTCATATTAAGCCACCATAATCCGAATACGTTTCTTCCGTAGCAGCATATTGAATATAAAGTACGTCAAGGTTGTATTGATATATAGCGTCTCAGCGTAAAATAAACTGGTTTTTGGGGAAATGTATTACCTGGTAACACGTTGTTACATTTTAATGAAAATTGCTGCATGAAAAGCAGCTAAAGGATTGTTATTTAATTGAAACAAAAATAAATTTGAACTTCATGCAAATATGGAATTTTTGGGAATATCAGATGTGACCAGGATAAGGAGTTAAACTTTCAAATCAAAACAAGGAGTTTTGAGATCTAAATCAATTATTTGAAAGAAATGGGGGTTTCCCCCAAAATCTATGTGAAAGACACAGATTTGGAAGATTTAAATGTGAGCGAAATGCAGACATTTGCAAAGAAATAACAGCGCATGAAGAGACCACAGTTTGAATTTACACCACTGACATTTGTATGTAGTTTTGAAAAGAACAATAAGTTGCGATATCAGACTATGTTCACTCTGTAGATAGATTGATCTAAGGGATATAACAAATAACTAACCAATGTGCACAACATTGAACATAGTCATCATTATAGAGGGCACATTTACCACAGTAGTTCATATTTCAATAACAGTTGTCTCCCTTCGGTTGCTTAGCAGGCTTAGCAGTATGATGAAAAGAAACTTTAAAGTCTTATTTCAACTTAAACCCATAATAAGCTATGGAATATTAAACGACCATATATATTTCCCTCAAACATTTTATGATATAGCAAATGCATTTCTGCATTAAACTTAAATGTTGGCATTCCTGTTATAAAAGTCAATTACAGGCATTCTATTTTGACATAAAGATTTAATTAGTCTGCTAATCAAATTAGGTGAAGATACTTCATAACCAGTATAGACATATTTTATTGTCGAGGAAATTCTGAAATACTTTTAAGATATGATTGCAATTCATTTGGATTACCATTTGTTTTACAGTTTTAAGGCAAAATTGAATTATTGATGACAACTTTTAATTTGCGTTATCTCAAAATATCAATTACAGAACGAAAATAATTTCGTGTTGAACAATTTTTCAATTCCCAATTTGGTGACAGCAGAATAGATAGCTAGATATGTAAGCAGATACTCAACCACACACACACACACACACACGCATGTAAGTGTGCCTACATTCAAATGTACCATAGACTGTATGAATATTTAACTTTTCTCGTTGATAAATTTAAATATCGACATAAATTGCAATTGAATTTATTGACTCAATAAACACAAATATATAGTTGTGTATGTGTATTAAGTATTCCTGTGTGTGTGTGTGTGTATGTGTGTGTGCTTGAAATCAGATTGCCTTAAATCATTTTCAACGGATACAAAATAGACTTTTCAATTTAGCATTTCATTATTGTCAGCGTGTCAGCATATAAACGAGCAGCCAAACAGTGGCAACAACAGTAGTCGATGAACACTTATAGACACATATGAGCGCATACATACACATAAACAGTTTTGTATAGTGTGACATGCATACAATATAAATAAATTACAATAGGATATTTGTGTGGGTGCTTATGGTTGCTTGTACGTGTACATGTGAGTATCTCTGCGTGTGTGTGTGCGCTTACTGTGATATATCTTAGCTTTGTTAATAGCTTTGGCATAAAAAGTCATTTATTTGGTAATTAACGTCAGCGTAATCATTATGTGATTAATGGAAAAAAGCAACAGCAACAAACTCAGTGGCAACTAAATGAAACGAAAACAAGCGCCGCCACAAATGACGAGAAGCTGAATACCAAGCCAAGCTGAAATATTGGCAACTTAACAATAGACCAAATGACCGACGAACCAACAAACGAACGAACGGAGAGACAGAACGGCCAACAATGAGCGATGAAGCGGGAAAAATCATTTTGCATTAACTTGATTGTGACACATCAGGATACACAAAAGGATAACTACCATGGCAAAAAGAGAAACAAAAGCAGCAGCAAACAAGGAAAAAAAAACCAAACTTAAGCCCAGTAAAGTTGGTCATCCGATAAACTGGCTTGCATTCGGGCAGAATTGCTAGGGTGGAGATGAATCATTGTGCAAAAATGGGGCAAAATGTAGCGATATGGAATCAATATGGGGTTGCTGCATATAATCAATGAATAAAAAAAGGTAAAGGGTTTCAGAAAAAAATGGTGAAACTGAAAATAGACGTCGAGATATTTTTTAAAATATTAAAAGATTAAAGGCTTCTGCATAAAATGGGGTTTAAAGGAAAATCAACAAGTAAAAGCATGCTTAGTTCGGCCGAGCTGAATCTTGGGAACCCACCACCATGGATTCTGCTAAAATATGGCAGCTATATCTAGTTATAGAGCAAATTGGATCGTACTTGGCGAAGTTGTTGAGAGTCATGACTGAACACTTTATGCAATATTTCAGCCAAATCGAATAAAAATCTCGGCTTGTAAGGGCTCAAGAAGTGAAATCGGGAGATGGGTTTATATGGGAGCTATATCATGTTCTTGGCCGACTTGAACCGTACTTGTCACAGATGTTGAATATCATAACAGAACACAATATGCAAAAGTACAGCAATATCGGACAAAAATTGCGGCTTCCAGAGGCCCAAGAAGTCAAATCGGGACATGAGTTTATAAGGGAGCTATATCAGGTTATATACCGATTTAAAACGTACTTGGCACAGCTGTTCAGAGTCATAACAGAACTCCTTGTACAAAATTTCAGCTAAATCGGACAAACATTTG
Organism: Stomoxys calcitrans; assembly: GCF_963082655.1. Lineage (NCBI taxonomy): Eukaryota > Metazoa > Arthropoda > Insecta > Diptera > Muscidae > Stomoxys > Stomoxys calcitrans. The sequence goes on along the minus strand of NC_081552.1, from coordinate 265,849,485 downwards.
GGCTTCCAGGGGCTCAAGAAGTCAAATCGGGAGATCGGTTTATATGGGAGCTATATCAGATTCTTTACCGATTTAGACCTTACTTAACATAATTGTTGGAAGTCACCATGTGCAAAATTTCAGTCAAATCGGCCAAAAATTGTGGCTTCCAGGGGCTCAAGAAGTCAAATCGGGAGATCGGTTTATAAGGGAGCTTTATCATGTTCTTGACCGATTTGAACCGTACTTGGCACAGCTGTTGAGAGTCATAACAGAACAACATGCACACAATGCAATCCAAATCGGACAAAAATTGTGGCTTCCAGGGATTCAAGAAGTTACATCGGGAGATCGGTTTATATGGGAGCTATATCCAAATCTGAACCGATATGGCCCATTTGCAATCCCCAATGACCTACATCATTTTTAAGTGTCTGTTTAAAATTTCAAGCGGCCAGCTCTACCCGTTCGACCTCTATAGTGATTTTGACAGACGAACAGACATGGCTAGTTCGAATCAGAATATCAAGACGATCAAGAATATATGATCTTTATGTGTTCCTAGATCAATATTTCGAGGTGATACAAACGGAATGACTAGATTAGTATACCCTCATGTTATGGTGGTGGGTATAACAAGTAAAAGCGTGCCAAGTTCAGATGGGTCGAATCTTACATAACCTCCACCATGGATCGCTTTTGTCAAGTACTTTGCCCGGCATCTCTTTATAAGCAAAGAGAGGATAGTGAGATTAATTGCATCCTATATGGGCCCAAGAAGTAAAAGTAGCAGATGGGTTTATATGGCAGATATATCAAGTTTTGAACCGATTTGGACCATACTTAGAAGAGTTGTCGAAAGTTCGTAACGAAACATCTTGTACAAAATGTAATCCAAATCGTATATGAATAGCGCCATCTAGAGGCTCAAGAAGTCAAGATCCAAGATTGGTTTATATGGCAGCTATATCAAAACATGGACCGATATCTACCATTCAAAATCCCAACTGACCTACACTAAGAGGAAGTATTTATGCAAAGTTTCAAGCGCCTAGCTTTACACCTTCGAAAGTTAGCGTGCTTTCCACAGAAAGATAGACAGACGGGCGGACATGGCTAGATCGACATAAAATGTCCAGACGATCAAAAATATGTATACTTTATGGGCTTGCTGATCAATATTTCGAGCTGTTACAAATGGAATGGTAAAGTTAGTCGGTATAAGAACCAAAAACGGGCTAAGTTCAACCTGACCGTATCTTATATGCAAATTTTGCCCATGAACATTCCACTAAGGAACAGGAGCAAACTTCTCACATATCAATGAGTGCATTCCGATTCAAGTTTTAAGCTCGATGTTAAGGGGCCTCCTTTTTATAGCCGAGTCCGAACGGCGTGCCGCAGTGCGATACATCTTTGGAGAGAAGTTTTACATGGCATAGTACCTCACAAATGTTGCCAGCATTAGGAGGAGAAAACCACCGCTGAAATTTTTTTCTGATGGACTCGCCAGGATTCGAACCCAGGCGTTCAGCGTCATAGGCGGACACACTAACCTCTGCGCTATGTTATGACTTTCAGCAACTGTGCTTAGTATGGCGCAAATCGGTATATATGCCATATAAACAGATTTTGGGTTTTGACTTCTGGAGCCTCTAGAGGGCGCAATTCTCATCCGATTTGACTGAAATTTTGTACGCGGTGTTTTAGTATTACTTCCAATAACTGTGCTAAGCATGGTCTAAATCGGTCCATAACCTGATATAGCTGACATATAAACTGATCTTGGACCATGACTTCTTGAGCCGCTGGAGGGCGCAAGTGTCATCCGATTTGACTGAAATTTGGCATGACGTGTTTTGTTATGATTCCCAACAACCTCACTTAGTTTGACGCAAATCGGTAAATAACCTGGTATAGCTGCCATATAAACCGATCTGGGATATTGATTTCTTGAGCCTCTAGAGGGCGCAATTCTCATCCGATTTGGCAGAAATTTTGTACAACGCCTTCCCTCGTGACCTTCAACATATGGTCTGAATCGATCCATAGCTTGATACAGCTCCCATATAAACCGATCTCCCGATTTTGCATTTATAATTACTGTGGCATTTATAACTTTCCACAATAATTTCCTATTTTATAGCCCTTTATTAAGGCATCGCTTTCATACTGGGAGTATATCAGCCTACGCTCTTTATGCATTATTGTGACATGCACTTGTCAAGCTGTTACCAGCCTTAGCGTCGCTTACTTGTTCTCATTGCAATAATGGGTGTATAAAGAAGTGTGTGTGAGAAAGGTAGAGAGAGAGAGGGAGGGATTGAACGGCAACTCTGACAGCTAAACCAAATGGGAGGATGCCATTAATTAAATTGCATAATAAAATCATAAACCACCTATGAACTGAACTCAGCTCAACTTCATGGCGCTTCAACTTCAGTGCTGCAACGATGGCGATTGTGGCATTGTAGGTAGAACGAAGGCAGAACACCCTTCTGAATAACACCATACTGTTGGAATGCAATGCCAGCAATGACATCGACAATACTGTGAATGGTGATGCCGCCAATCAAACTGTCCACTCCGATTCTGTTTGATGGAGTAGCAATTCAATGTTCATTGCTGTCGCCTTTGGTAGTTGCAACCATTTTGGTGACTAAAGACAGGAATAAAATGGGGTCCAGTGCAGCCAACATCAATGCGAAAGCGAGCTACTGAAACAGGTGCTTATTGTAGTTGTTGTTGTTGTTAGTGCCATTTATTAAAAAGGTTCTATTAAAGGACAAAATTTAATTGAACAGTGCACATGAAAAACTTAAAATTGCATTGAAGAAATTTAAAAAGCGTTGACTTCGTTGCCACTTAATTAAATTAATATATATAAAACAAGTAAAAGCGTGCTAAGTTCGGCCGGGCCGAATCTTATATACCCTCCACCATGGATCGCATATGTCGAGTTCTTTTCCCGGTATCTCTTTTTAGGCAAAAAAAAGATATAAGAAAAGATTTGCTCTGCTATTAGAGCGATATCAAGATATGGTCCGGTTTGGACCACAATTAAATTATATGTTGGAGACCTGTGTAAAATGTCAGCCAATTCGAATAAGAATTGCGCCCTTTGTGGGCTCAAGAAGTAAAATAGAGAGATCGATTTATATGGGAGCTGTATCGGGCTATATACCGATTCAGACCATAATAAACACGTATGTTGATGGTCATGAGAGAATCTGTCGTACAAAATTTCAGGCAAATCGGATAATAATTGCGACCTCTAGAGGCTCAAGAAGTCAAGATCCCAGATCGGTTTATATGGCAGCTATATCAGGTTATGAACCGATTTGAACCATACTTAGCACAGTTATTGGATATCGTAACAAAACACGTCGTGCAAAATTTCATTCCAATCGGATAAGAATTGCGCACTCTAGAGGCTCAAGAAGTCAAAACCCCAGATCGGTGTATATGGCAGCTATATCAGGTTATGGACCGATTTGAACCATACTTGGCACAGTTGTTCGATATAATAACAAAACACGTTGTGCAAAATTTCATTCCAATCGGATAAGAATTGCGCACTCTAGAGGCTCAAGAAGTCAAGACCCAAGATCGGTTTATATGGCAGCTATAACAAAACATGGACCGATATGGCCCATTTACAATACCAACCGACCTACACTAATAAAAAGTATTTGTGCAAAATTTCAAGCGGCTAGCTTTACTCCTTCGGAAGTCAGCGTGCTTTCGACAGACAGACGGATGGACAGACGGACGGACGGACGGACGGACATGGCTAGATCGACATAAAATTTCACGACGATCAAGAATATATATACTTTATGGGGTCTCAGACGAATATTTCGAGTAGTTACAATCAGAATGACGAAATTGGTATACCCCCCATCTTATGGTAAAGGGTATAAAAATTAATATGTAAAATAATTTTCCTTAAAGAAAAACCTAGCAAATGAGGAATTAATTTTCAGAAAAAGAAGAAGAAACACAAACACAGTAGATTGTTGGTGGTTTTTATACCCACCACCGAAGGATGGGGGTATATTCATTTTGTCATTACGTTTGCAACACATCGAAATATCCATTTCCGACCCTATAACGAATATATATTCTTGATCAGCGTAAAAATCTAAGACGATCTAGCCATGTCCGTCCGTCTGGCTGTCTATCTGTTGAAATCACGCTACAGTTTTTAAAAATAGAGATATTGAGCTGAAACTTTGCACAGACTCTTTTTTGTCCATAAACAGGCTAAGCTCGAAGATGGGCTATATTGGACTATATCTTGATACAGCCCCCATATAGACCGATCCGCCGATTTTGCGAAAATTTCGGAAAGTGAGTTGTCTTAGGTCTTTAGACATCTTTTTGCAATTTGGCCCATATCGGTCCAGATTTGGATATAGCTGCCATATAGACCAATCTCGCGATTTAAGGTTTTGGGCTCATAAAAGGCACATTTATTAACCAATTTCGCTGAAATTTGAGACAGTAATATGTATTAGGACCTTCGACGTCCTTCTTTAATTTGACCCAAATCAGTTCAGATTTGAATATAGCTACCATATAAACCGATCCTCCGATTTAGGGTCTTAGGGTAATAAAAGCCACATTTATTACCCAATATTGCTGAAATTTAGGACAGTGAGTTGTGTGAGGCTTTTCGACATCCCTTTTTAATTTGGCCCATATCGGTCTAGATTTGGATATAGCCCCAATATAGACCGATCCGCCGATTTAGGGTCTTAGGCCCATTAAAGCCACATTTATTGTCCAATTTCGCTGAAATTCGAGACACTGAGTTGTGTTAGGCCCTTTGAGATCCTTCGTTAATTTGGCCCCGATCGGTCTAGATTTGGTTATAGCTGCCATATAGACCGATCCTCCGATTTAGGGTCTTAGGGTAATAAAAGCCACATTTATTACCCAATATTGCTGAAATTTAGGACAGTGAGTTGTGTCAGGCTTTTCGACATCCCTTTTTAATTTGGCCCATATCGGTCTAGATTTGGATATAGCCCCAATATAGACCGATCCTCCGATTTAGGGTCTTAGGCCCATTAAAGCCACATTTATTGTCCAATTTCGCTGAAATTCGAGACACTGAGTTGTGTTAGGCCCTTTGACATCCTTCGTTAATTTGGCCCCGATCGGTCTAGATTTGGTTATAGCTGCCATATAGACCGATCCTCCGATTTAGGGTCTTAGGCCCATAAAAGCCACATTTATTACCCAATATTGCTGAAATTTAGGACAGTGAGTTGTGTCAGGCTTTTCGACATCCCTTTTTAATTTGGCCCATATCGGTCTAGATTTGGATATAGCCCCAATATAGACCGATCCTCCGATTTAGGGTCTTAGGCCCATTAAAGCCACATTTATTGTCCAATTTCGCTGAAATTCGAGACACTGAGTTGTGTTAGGCCCTTTGACATCCTTCGTTAATTTGGCCCCGATCGGTCTAGATTTGGTTATAGCTGCCATATAGACCGATCCTCCGATTTATGGTCTTAGGAACATAAAAGCCACATTTATTATCCGATTTTGCTGAAATTTGGGACAGTGAGTTGTGTTAGGCCCTTTGATATCCTTCGTTAATTTGGCCCCGATCGGTTCAGATTTGGTTATAGCTGGCATATAGACCGATCCTCCGATTTCGGGTCTTAGACCCATAAGAGCCACATTTACTAATCGATTTTGCTGAAATTTGGGACAGTGAGTTGTTTTAGGCCCGTTGACGTGTTTTTATAATTTGGCCTTGATCGGTTCAGATTTGGATATAGCTGTTATATATACCTATCCTCCGATTTGTGGTCTTAGGCCCACAAAAGCTAAATTTTTTACCCGATTTTGCTGAAATTCGAGAAAGTGAGTTGTGTTGGACCTTTCGATTTCTTTCGTCAATTTTGCCCAGATCGGTTCAGATTTGGTTATAGCTGCCATATAGACCGATCCTCCGATTTAGGGTCTTAGGCCCATAATAGCCACATTTATTATCCGATTTTGCTGAAATTTGAGACAGTAAGTTGTCTTAGGCCTTTTGGCATCTTTTTACAATTTGGCCCTGATCGGATCAGATTTGGTTATAGCTGCCATATAGACCGATCTCCCGATTTAAGGTTTTTGCCCATTAAATCCACATTTATTATCCGATTTTGCTGAAATTTGGGACAGTGAGTTGTCTTGGGCCTTTTGACATCTTTTTACAATTTGGCCCAGATCGGTCCAGATTTGAATAAAGCTGCCATATAGACTGATCTCTTGACTTGAGGTTTTGGGCCCATAAAAGGCGCATTTATTATCCGATTTCGCCGAAATTTGAGACAGTGAGTTGTGTTAGCCTTTTCGAAAATTTTCTGCAACTTGTCTCAGATCGGTCCAGATTTGAATATAGCTGCCATATAGACCGATCTCCCGATTTAAGGTTTTTGCCCATAAAAGCCACATTTATTATCCGATGTCGCCGAAATTTGGGACACTGAGTTGTGTTAGGCTCTTCGAAATTTTTCTGCAACTTGGCTCAGATCGGTCCAGATTTGAATATAGCTGCCATATAGACCGATATCTCGATTTAAAGTCTTGGCCCCATAAAAGGCGCATTTATAATCCGATTTCGCTGAAATTTGACACAGTGAGGGGGTGGATATCCAAAGTTCGGCCCGACCGAACTTAATGCCCTTTTACTTATTAGTAATTAAAAATTTTAATTTTTTCAGTAACACATATTTTTGGTTTTCACTTTAACTTGACAACTTTCGTTGTCTGCTTATTTGTTTTCAATTACATTCCCTTAGCCATGGCATTGCTTCACTGTTCTGATGCCTGTGAATTCTGATCGTATCGCAGGCACAACACGTCCGTCATCATTGCAGCAATTACCGAGCTACATGATTATTATCGTTGTTGTTGTCAGAGTGTTTGTCGTTGTTAAATAACGTTGCTGATTATTTATTATTAAATGATGATGACGATGAGCATGATTTTTATGCTGATGCAGCTGATATTAATAACATTTAATACAATTTTCACAAAAACGATGCCCGAAAGCGACAGCTCAGCATATTACAGCCTACTGTATCCGTCCTTCGGCCCATCCATTCATCCATCTATGGCTGGACTAGCCTCACTGCCTTCGTCCCGGCCGCTGGGTGTGCATCTGTCATCATTATGCATCGACTGAAATCTATCAACTTAATGAAATTATTGTTCAGTTGTAATTTGGGGGAGGTATGTACGAGTATGCGGTCAAAGTTGTATTACGAATAATTTGTTTAACATTAAATGGTACCTTACTAATTAAACTGGGAGCAAGTTAAAGGCCAGACTGTTTTCCGCTACCCCCAGGTGAAGCGCGCTGACATTTGGCCTTTGTACAATCAATTGAACATGATTGTCATTAACGAAGCGAGCCGTGTATGGTGGCCAAGTGGGTGGTTGGCTTAGCTGAATGTGCAGAAGGAGGGCAATGGGGATGACAACGATGTGAATGCCAGAGTGAGGAGAAACGTAAATTATGTTTATCTAATCCATCTTTGGCAAACCATTTGCCCATTGAATATTTCTATGGCCCTTCGAACTTGTGTGCGCTCTTCGCTCAAATGGAATTTCGAGGATTTTGTGTGCAAATCTTTGGGGGATTTTCGGCTAAATTTTTCTATCTTTTGCTTACTTTTGCCATTGCCACAGGACCTAAGGTGCTTTGAAGTAGAAAATGACTAAGAGGAAAATGGCATTGCGTTGTTGGTTGAGCGATCAATTTCATTTCATTTTGCGTTGTGTTTTTTTTTTCTTCATTCACTTTTTCTATCATAAATACTCCCTAAAGCAAACATTATTTATTGGAGAAGTTTTTATTCGTTATGTTTGAATTGCGTATACACACACACACACACACACACAAAGGCATTCGCAATTTTATGGGTATAATTGCGCGTCCTAAGAAGGACATGGCGAATTTTTTGCGTCTGTGTGTGTGTGTGTGTAATTCAAGACGCATGTTGTTGGCATGTGTTGCTTGAGGTATTTTCCAATGTGTGATTGCTGTGTTAACTGCTTTCGGCTAAAGGTCCCCAATGAGCAATTGCTGGAGCCGCTTTCGCTTCGTGGCACCATACATTTGGGGAGGCTCTGGACTGGCGCTTGCTAGCTATTGTTGCCCTGGCCATTACGGTTGTATTCCTTAAGCTGTTATAAGGAATTATAATGACTTTGTTATGAAAAATATGTTAATATGCTTCGATATGTTTGCGCCATGTACCATCCTCATCTTCATCATCATCATCATCATCGTCCGCCTCATATATAAGTTCATTTGGCCTAAGCCTGTAATCGCATATTGGAGAGCAATACAAGTCTCTCCTACTCTTCCAAAACAAAAAGGAAAAAACAAAATCGAAATGTTGACCAACGAAAAGTGCGTGTGTGTGTGTGTGCTTTTTTTCTTTTCCACGACACAACAAAAAAACTAAAGCAACATTTTATATAATGTTCGCCTGTTTTGCCTGCTTCAGTTCTCTTTTTTTTGTTCGTTTGCCTTCATTGTGTGGTGTTTTATTTTTGTTTTAGTAAAACTTTTTGGAAATACCCCTCAGATGGACTTTTGGAAAACAAAAACAATAACAATGAAACAATTCTCTGAAGCAGTGTTAGACAAAGTTTCATTTCGAATTAATTTTCTTCTCCTTCGTTGTGTTTGAGAGGCACAAAACGAAGCAAGGCACAGGACAACTACTGCCTAAGAGTATTAGATGGGGTGTCCACATGGCCCGAGACTGTGAAGTTTAAGAAAACAATTCCATTTTTTCTTTATATTTGAAATTTCATTAATTTATTAAATTGTCATTATTTTGTAGCAAAAATAAAGTTGTATTGTTTTACTGTTTGTCAAAAACTAAAATTAGTTTTCTTCTCTCGGTTTTTTAATTTGCTCAACGAAGGTGAAGGCATACTAAATTCATTTGTATGGTAAGGATGTTGTGATTTCAATTAAAAATTTCTGAAAAAGTTCACAATTTAAAGATGAAAGGTCTTTAAATGATAGAGCATACCATGACGTTTTTTAAAGTACCAGCTGCATCGTTTAGTAGCAGACATACTAGAGCTAAAATTTGAAATTGAGTAACACTTAATGACAGAAGGCTACTCTACCATCTATTCTATAAGGCAAGTTCTATTTTGTAGTGCCAACGGTAAGAATTGACTATATGTTCGGACGAATGGCAGGCTCAATAGTTTTCTTATATTTAGAGACGAGAAAAGATATAACCATGTTCACTCACCTGTATGACCATGCCCCGGAGCAGTACTGAACCACAACCAAAGTAGTGTTTACTGTCGAAACGAGTAGCCCTGCACTGTCCCAATTTATTTGAGAAGGAAATCGGAAGAAACGAAGATTATATGATTCGGCAGATCCGAATATGAACACTAGACTGTCCCACGCTATAAAATATCCTGGATTTTTTCCTTTCAAATGGGTTATAAGTTTAAATTTCAGTGAAATCCGATTGCAAATGCGCCTTTTATGGGGCCAAGATATTTAATCGATATATCGGTCTATATGGCAGCTACATCCAAATATGGACCGATTTGGGCCAAGTTTCAGCAAAATGTCGAAAGGTTTAACACAAACATTTTGGCGAAATCGGAAAATAAATGAGCCTTTCTTGGGCCCAAAGCCTTAAATGGAGAGATCGGTCTATATGGCAGCTATATTCAAATCCGGACCGATCTGGGCCAAATTGAAGAAAGATGTCGGAGAGCTTAACACAACTCACTGTCCCAGATTTCGGCGAAATAGGACAATAAATGCGCTTTTTATGGGCCCGAAACCTTAAATCGAAAGATCGGTCTATATGGCAGCTATATCCAAATCTGGACCGATCTGTGCCATATTGAAGAAATAAATCGAGGGGCTTAACTTTACTCACCGTCCCAAAATTCGGCGAAACCGGACAATAAATGCGCCTTTTATGGGCTCAAAACCTTAAATCGATAGATCGGCCTATATGGCAGCTAAATTCAAATCTGGACCGATCTGAGCCAAATTGACGAAGGATGTCAAAGAGCCCAACATAACTCATTATCCCAAATTTCGGTGACATTGGACAATAAATGCGTTTCTTATGGGCTCGAAACCTTAAATCGAGAGATCGGTCTATATGGCAGCTATATTCAAATCTGGACCGATCTGAGCCAAATTGAAGAAGTATGTCGAAGAGCCCAACATAACTCACTGTCCCAAATTTCGGTGACATGGGACAATAAATGCGTTTCTTATGGGCTCGAAACCTTAAATCGAGAGATCGGTCTATATGGCAGCCATATCCAAATCTGGACCGATCTGGGCCAAATTGAAGAAGGATGTCGAAGGGCTTAACACAACTCACTGTCCCAAATTTTAGCAAAATCGGATAATAAATGCGCCTTTTATGGGCTCAAAACCTTAAATCGAGAGATCGGTCTATATGGCAGCTATATTCAAATCTGGACCGATCTGGGCCAAATTGACGAAGGATGTCGAAGGGCCTAACACAACTCGCTGTCCCAAATTTCAGTGACATGGGACAATAAATGCGCTTTTTATGGGCCCAAAACCTTAAATCGAGAGATCGGTCTATATGGCAGCTATATTCAAATCTGGACCGATCTGGGCCAAATTAACGAAGGATGTCGAAGGGCCTAACACAACTCGCTGTCCCAAATTTCAGCAAAATCGGACTATAAATGCTTCTCTTATAGGCGAATGACCTTAAATCGAGAGATCGGTCAATATGGCAGCCATATCCAAATCTGGACCGATCTGAGCCAAATTGAGGAAGGATGTCGAATGGCCTAACATAACTCACTGTATCAAATTTCAGCAAAATCGGACAATAAATGCGCCTTTATAGGCCCGAAACCTTAAATCGAGAGATAGGTCTATATGACAGCTATATTCCAATCTGGAACGATGTGGGCCAAATTGAATATCGAAGGCCCCAACATAACTCACTGTTTCAAATTTCATCGGTATCGGACAATAAATGTGCCTTTTGTGGCCCCAAAACCTAAACTCGGGAGATCGGTATATATGATAGCTATATCCAAATCTGGGCCGATCTGAGCCAAATTCAAGGATTACGTTGAAGGGCCCAACACAACTTACTGTCTCAAATTTCAGCAAAATCGGATAATAAATGTGGTTTTTATGGGCCTACGACCCTAAATCGGCGGATCGGTCTATATGGCAGCTATAGCCAAATTTGGACTGATCTGAGCCAAATTGAAGAAGGATGTTGGAGGGTCTATCACAACTCATTGTCCCAAATTTCCGAAAAATCGGTTAATAAATGTGGCTTTTATGGGCCTAAGACCCTTAATCGGCGGATCGGTCTATATGGGAGCTATATGAAGTTATAATTCGATATTACCCATCTTTGAACTAAACCTGCTCATGAAGAAAAAATAATATCAATTTTTAAAGATTGTAGCGTGATTTCAACAGACAGACGGACGGAAAGACGGGCGGACATGGCTAGATCCTCTCCGATGTTTACTCTGATCAAGAATATCTATATTCTATAGGGTCGGAAATGGATATTTCGATGTGTTGCAAACACAGTGACAAAATGAATATACCCCCATCCTTCTGTAGTGAGTATAAAAACTTTTCGACACTTTCGACTGTCCGAATAACTTACTCTACACCCATAGAAATAAGTTTGCTGATATCAGCAAACACTGTCTGCTGATTTGAAATTGAGAACTATTGAAGTAACTTTTCCAAATTTACATCAAAGCAAAGCATTTTTTACATGCTACTAAACATTTTTAGTCATTTCGGGGAACACTTTTTGTTTAATATCATAAATATGATTTTGGTAGATATTTTGTCTGCTGTTATTTGAAATCGCTATACAATTTATAAATTGTAAGAAATTAAAATAAAACTTACACTACATACCTCTAAAAATAAAATTTGAGATGCAACATACTAATTTTTTTAAGTATTTTTGGAAATTTTATGCTGACTTCAACTTATTATCAACTGAAAACAGCAAAAAATTACTGCTGTGCCATTTTCAGCAGACATTCTGCTGTTTTAGCAAACATTTGTGCTTTTTTTACTAACAAATTTCTCTGGGTGTAGTCTGTGTTTATTATGGGGGTGCTTAGCCCACCACCCAAAAGCGTTACATCTCTAACACACATGGGCAACAATGCAGTGCCCAATTAAGATTCTCATTTGTTCATTCAGTAACCTCTTGCTGAAAGAAAAATGTTTGTATGTCGCTTTTCAATCACCGTCGTTTTTTCATAGTTTTTGATTCAGTCAATGCAGTCACTGCAGAACAGATTCTTAATCATTCTCCAACTCGTTTCCAATGCAATTTATTGAAAAGATCCCATTGTTGACTTGCTTGCTCAATTCAATTGCACACTCATTAACACTTTAACGTTAGCAGCTGTGAATTTGAAGAGAGAGAGAGAGAGAGAGTAACAACAAAAACTGATAAATAACGGGGGACAAGGGCACCCCACTGGGCTGAAGTGTTACATATCTGCAGGTAATCACACCAGTGACCTCGACCATAAAACCCCCACCCATAGCAATGGTGAATGCATGTAAATCATCACTTTATTTCTTTTGCTATGACATTTTCTCCCTGTTGTGTGAATTTTTTGGCAGCCCTGTTTGCATGGAGCATTGTTGGGGATGTAATAAAGAATTGCTTGGCATGTTGGCAAGGGGGTATATAAAGTAATATTTATGGCAATAATATATAGGAATACCTTATGTCTAATATTGTTATAGGCCTACCACGATTTATGGTCATAATAACAGCACAAACAGCAGCAGCAGCGGCAGTGGCAGCGACAGTAGCAAAAACAACAACCACAAACAATGCCGTTCATTACATGAGCAGCATGCAGCCCCAACCCCACTTGGCCCCCTAACAACACTCGAAACACAAAAACAATTTTCATCTTCAGTCTGTCCCCAATTCTAGAGCCATGAAAAATACACCGAAATCCAAGAGTACTCACCTCATCACCTAAGCCTCCTTCCATCTATCTCCAGCGAAAGCAGGCTCTTTCATGCCCTCTGCCAGACTCTCACACAGGGATTTTTGCACCATGTCCCCCAATGTCTTCTCAGTTTGATTCGTTTATTGTTGCTAAAAGTCATTGTGAATTCGGAATTCTATTGTTGTGAGTCGACAGTAAGTGAGTGGGAGAATTTCGTTTATAGCATGGGGGGGGGGGGGATAAGATTAATAGCATGCGGCTTCTCTCCACCAAAGTGTTTTCTATTTCGACTCTGGTTACATTGTATGTGGGTAACATTATAATTTTGAACAGCAACAACAAAAAACCAAACATGGGGGGGGGGGGAGAAAAAGCGAGAACAAAACACCGAAAACACTAAAAAAAAAAATCTTTGTTATGAGAAATTTCATTTTCTTGCTTTCGTTCTTCTATTTTTTGTTTCAGCCCCCCCACACGGTCGATTGCAACAATTTATTTTGTCATCTCAAGGAATGTTGCTGCTGAATGTTGTTAAAGCTGTTAGGGTGTAGTTTTATTCCTAGAGGGCAGTCAATGGAGGTGAATGTGGTTTTTCTTTTATTACTGCCATTTCTACTGCTGTCGCTGTGATGACGCTAACAACACTGATGGCTCTGGTGTATTTGTTTTGTGTTTTTTTATAACTTAAGACAGTTGGGTTTTTACCGCATCTTTGACTGCCTTTATGAGAAGAGGTTTTACCACTGCGCTCCTGAGAGCTACTACAGCGGTGCACAGTGCTACGATTAAGAAATTAATTATGGCATAGCTACATTTTCTTCTACAAATCTAAATTGTGTCATAAATCGGGTTTTAAGTCATGAAACGGGTTATAAAAATTACGATTCACTTTTTATACCCACCACCGAAGGGGAGGGGGGCATATTCAGTTTGTCATTCCGTTGGCAACACATCGAAATATCCATTTCCGACCCTATAAAGTAAACATGTCCGTCCGTCTGTCTGTTGAAATCACGCTACAGTCTTTCAAAATAGAGACATTGAGCTGAAACTTTGCACAGATTATTTTTTTGTCCATAAGCAGGTTAAGTTCGAAGATGGGCTATATCGGACGATATCTTGATATAGCCCCCATATATACCGATCCTCCGATTTAGGGTCTTAGGCCCATAAAAGCCACATTTATTATCCGATTTTGCTGAAATTTGGGACATTGAGGTGTTTTAGGCTCTTCGACATCCCTCATTAGTTTGGCCCAGATCGGTCCAGATTTGGATATAGCTGCCATATAGACCGATCTCTCGGTTTAAGGTTTTGAGCCCATAAAAGGCACATTTATTTTACGATGTCGCCATAAAATGAGTCGTGTCAAGACCCTCAACATACTTCTGGAATATGGCTCAGATCGGTCCAGCTTTGGATATAGCTGCCATATAGGCCGATCCACCGATTTGGGATCTTATGCCCAAAAAAGCCATATTTACTATACGATTTTGCTAAAATTTGGGACAGTGAGTTGTGTTAAGCCCTTCGACATTCTTCTTTAATTTGGCTTAGATCGGTCCAGATTCGGATATAGAAGACGATGTTCGGAAATTCACCACCTTAATGCAGCTTGCAATATGTTTTTTGATAGCCTCATAGAAACAGTCAATGCAAAATGTGGTTATATCGAGCAAAAGTGAATGGATTCAATATTCTTGATTACTTTCACACATTTGTTGTCATTTGAATCAATAGTAAAAGTATTCCCACACACAAATTAATGGTCGGGTCATTTGAATTGGTAACACTTCGTTTCAGCTACTCTGTTTGTAGTGCCCATTTCCATCTGAATTGAATAAACAAATAAAAGGCGGCTTGGTTCATATAGTAATTAGACTTTAAAACAGTTAAACTCTTTAAGACAAAGTGAAATACCATTCGTCAGCTAAAGAAGTAAAGAATGTTAAGATTGGATTATAGGGATTCTACTGCAGCTAAACCATCAAAACACTGTGCACAAAATTTTACTTCAGGCATATTCAAAGAATATTTCAATTGTTCTTGCATTGTAGCGAAATATGCGAAATGAATTCAAGTTCCATAGTTTTGCCTTGAATGCCTATTAGAATTTCAATGACTTGGATATCAAAGGAAGAGCAAGAAACTGGGTTGTTACTGGCATGCAAAACTAAAGTTGAGTGGGTTAAAGCTTTTGTTTTAATCGTTCTATAAAAAGATATTAACATCGCAAAAAAGAAAAAAAAAAAAAACAAGTAAGAGCGTGCTAAGTTCGGCCGGGTCGAATCTTACATACCCTTCACCATGGTTCGCATTCGACACATTCTTGGAAAGGCTTTTTAAATATAAAGGATCAATATTTCGATTTGTTACAAACGGAACAACGAAATTATTTTACACCCTTCGTATGGTTTACTTACTTTACTTTACTCTAATTGGCTATGACAGAACGTTTGATCCACTAGCCGAACGTAGAATAGCGTTCCAAGCGCCTCGATCTTCTGCGCTCATTCTAAAATCTCTGACAACAAGTTTCGAGGTGTCTCCCACCACTTGAACTTTCCATTGGGCTTTTGGTCTTCCCGGTTTGCGTGTACCACCATGTTTGCCTTCAAAAGACTTCTTTATTGGAGCTTCTTCATCCATTCTGACAACATGACCAAGCCAACGTAGCCGTTGTATGTCTCCTATATTCTCCATTAACGCAAACTGGTCCATATATTTTTCGAAGAATCTTTCTCTCAAATACTCCAAGCACTGCCTCATCTGCTTTCACAAGTACCCATGCATCGGAACCATATAACAGCACGGGTAGTATCAGTGTCGTGTCTTCCGTTTTTACTATTTCTTTGTTTTTCATAGTAGTTCTATGTTTTCCGGGGGCAGCTTACTGGCCCAGCCCCCAGTCTCATGGGTTTTGTGGGATTGCACATGTATCCCTCGTTGTGGCGTGCCGCTTTATCCAAGAGCCGACGCTCGCCCCCAGCCGTCCTTAACCTGGGAACAGACGATGATGTTGGCCATTGGTTATTTGAGGGCCCCAATAATTCGCCTTGTCATCTCGAGTATCATTGGCACTCTGTATTTAATTAAGAGCCAGTGACACCTGACTCCTCACTGAGACTCTCCTCTCGAAAACCTATGGTTTAGGGTATACAAAAGGAAGTTCAAAATGGAGTGAGCCTTGTTTATTTTACTACCAACTAAACCAAAAACCTGTTAATAGAAGTCAAAATTGAAACAGTTCTTACAATCTTCAGTAGTTTATTTTTTAAACTTTATTTCCATTCATTTGCCTTAGTTAACTCAAATGGCCTTGCCACACCTTTGCTTGGTTAATACAATTTAAGACCACCTTTTTAGCGGAATTATAAAATTGTCCACCTTAAATGCCAACCAACCAGCAAGCATGGATGCTTGTTGTTGTTGTTGTTGTCGTTGTTTTAATAATGCATATATACGCATACCATTTATATATGCCAATGACAAATATATTAAATTAAATTAAATCTCAACCGCAAAAAGTAAAATAATTGAAATAAATTTCCCCTGCTAAAAATGAACGAACAAAAAAAAAAAAAAAATGGAAAAAATTCAATTCATTACACCTAAAGGAGACCTCAGTCTGTGGGCCACAAACGCCAGCCAGGATAGAGTGGTTGAGTGAGCTGTGCTACCTTTAACCGATTTAATATACAATAAACAATAATTTTAAACATTTTATGTCCTCTGTTTGAAAGTGACAACACTGAAAGCGCACTCACACAACCGCACATGTAAATTGCCAGCGATGCAAGGCCTCCTCGATACATGCAAATATTGAGAGGAACAACAAAAAAATAGCAGGTTTATAAAAATTGACCACATTTTTAATATAAAAAATAAATATGTACATATTCATCTATGTGTAAATGTGTTTGCCACGTGTATGCATGTGTTTGTGTGTTTTTATTTGTAAATGTTTTCAATGTGTGATATTCGTATAGAGACTTCAGCAATGAGGCTTAAACGTTATGCTGGTGCTATGAATTCATTTACACTTTCAATGAATGTATGCGTAACTACAGCCTCTGGCCATGGTATAAAGATTGCATACTTAACTGATGGCATTTTAAGTGCATAGAGTTTAAAAAATTATTTATATTAACATAGTTTGAAAATAAACTGAAATGTCTTTGGCAGTGTTGACTTTCCATGCGAAGTGATCTTGGATAGGAAGCTGAGTTGGAAGTATCACATTCCGGAGCCTACCGAAAAGGCTAACAGTTGCTGGGTACTATGTAAATGGCCGGAAGGCTCGAAATGGGGTCAAATGGCTCTACAGCAGCATGATTAGACCAGATACCGTCTAAGTAGTTAGGTGAACTGCGATTGAGAAAAAGTTCAATTTAAGGATACTACAACATGTGGTCTTGGCATAAGAGGAGTGATGAGGACCACACCCACTAGGGCACTGGAAATTATTCTACACATTCGACCCATAGACTTACAGATTAAGTGTTAGCCTGCCAATGCGACTATGAGACTTGAGGCCATGAGAGAATGGATAGAGGATAGGAGGATCATACCCTAGCAGTATAATTGAGGCGACGATAGGAAACCTGGAAGGAAGGGAAGAAGTTTTCGAACGGATATCTGAGACGACAATTGAGGTCGAGTGTGAGGCACTGCTGCCAGCGGCAAAGTATTGGATTGACGGAATCCTGGTATTGCCATCTGGCAGTTTATGCTACAAAAGTGGATCATAGCTAGAGGACAGAGTGGACCTAGGGTTCTTCATAGAGAATCCAGGAACTGAGATCTGTTATAGACTGCCTGACCATAACATGGTCTTGCCGTCTGTCTGTTGAAATCACGCTACAGTCTTTAAAAATAGAGATATTGAGCTGAAATTTTGCACAGATTCTTTTTTGATCCATAAGCAGGTTAAGTTCGAAGATGGGCTATATCAGACTATACCTTGATATAGCCCCCATATAGAGCGATGCGCCGATTTAGGGTCTTAGGCCCATAAAAGCCACATTTTTTATGCGATTTTGATGAAATTTGAAACAGTGAGTTGTGTTAGGCCCTTCGATATCTTTCTTAAATTTGGCCCAGATCGGTACAGATTTGGATATAGCTGCTATATAGACCGATCCGCCGATTTAGGGTCTTAGGCCCCTAAAAGCCTCATTTATTATGCGATTTTGTTAAAATTTGGGACTTAGAGTTGTGTTAGGCTTTTCGATATCCTTCTTCAATTTAGCCCAGATCGGTTCAGATTTGGATATAGCTACCATATAGACCGATACGCCGATTTAGAGTCTTAGGCCCATTAAAGCCACATTTATTATGCGATTTTGATGAAATTTGGGACAATGAGTTGTCTTAGGTCCTTTGATATCTTTCTTCAATTTGGCCCTGATCGGTTCAGATTTGGATATAGCTGCCATATAGACTGATTTCTCTATTTAAGATTTTGGGCCCATAAAAGGCGCATATAGTGCCCGATGTCGTCGAAATTTGGGACATCGCTGAAATTTGGGACATCGCTGAAATTTGAGACAGTGAGGTTAGTTAGGCTCTTCGAAATCCATCTTTAATTTGGCTCAGATCGGTCCAGATTTGAATATAGCTGCCATATGGTTTTGGGCCCATAAAAGGCGCATTTTTTATAAGTTTTGCCTAAATTTCGAACAGTGCTTTGCGTTAGGCTCTTCGACATTTTTCTGCAAATTGGCCCAAATCGGTCCAGATTTTGATATAGCTGCCATGTAGACCGATATCTCGATTTAAAGTCTTGGCCCCATAAAAGGCGCATTTATTGTCCGATTTCACTGAAATTTGACACAGTGTCTTATGTTAGGCTTAGGGCATAAGGTATACAATTTCACCGCATTATGACGAAAGATGGTTTACATATATACCCGAGGTGCTCCTGCAGGTGAGCAAGTTCGTTCTGGTCTAAAGGACCTGAAGCCGCGTGAAACGGGTGGCCATTGGTTGTTTAAAGGCGCCTATAACTCGTCTTGTCATATCGAGCATCATAGTCACTCAGTATTTGTGCAAGAGCCGGTGCCGCCCGACCTCTCACTGAGGCTCTACGCTCGATAATGCTGATTGCAGCTACTCCTCATGGAGCATTTCATTATCCGCAACCTGTGGACGCGCCCGGTAGCTCGCGGCTAAACTTCTCGTAATAGCAATGAACACCACACAGATCGGACCTCAATGTTCCGGCCTGTGTGGTGCTGACAGCTATCCCGTGCCCTCTGGTAATCTATGCCCAAAAATTTTGAATTCCATTTTTTTGACAAATTAATTTTTTCAAGTTACTGTAAACAACACAAATGATGATTGCACGTCAAAAAGTTCGAAGTACGATAATGGTAGAAAGTGTCAAACTTTCAAATAGATATGTCAAATTGCTCCTGGCAACACTTGGTGTTGCCCAGAAACTCATATAGCAGCCCTCGTATAAGGGTTCCCTACAACTGGATCAGAAAGGATTCAGACCAGCTCATATTTCCATATTTCGATATAACTACGAAGGCGGAAGCCATCGTAGCGCAGAGGTTAGCATGTCGCCTATGACGCTGTATGCCTGGGTTCGAATCCTGGCGAGACTATCAGAAAAAAATTTTTACCGGTGGTTTTCCCCCTCCTAATGCTGGCAACATTTATGAGGTACTATGCCATGTTAAACTTCTCTCCAAAGAGGTGTCGCACTGCGGCACGCCCTTTGGACTCGTCTATAAAATGGAGACCCCTTATCATTGAGCTTAAACCGTCGAAAGCACGCTAACTTTCGAAGGAGTAAAGTCAGGCGTTTTAAATTTGCACAAATTCTTTTTATTAGTGTAGGTCGGTTGGGATTGTAAATCGGTCCATGTTTCGAAATAGCTGCCATATAAACCGATCTTGGTTCTTGACTTCATGAGTCTCTAGAGGGCGCAATTCTCGATATGACTGATATCATTTCCAACAACGGTGCTAAGTATGATTCAAATCGTTTCATAACCTGATATAGCTGCCATATAAACCGATCTCGGGTATATATCGGGTATACCCGGCAATCTTTCCAAAACTTCGTACAACGTTTTCCTCGACGACTATCACAATATTTGAGAAATTTGCTTGAAATCGGTTCAGATTTGGATATAGCTTCCATATATATGTTCATCCGATTTTCAGTAATACTGCAATAAAATGGTCCTTTCTTAATTGATTCTTTCGAAATTTTGCAGGAAGGATTTTTTTATGACTCTCGACATTACTGGAGAATTTCATGGAAATCGGTACAAATTTAGATATAGCTCTCATATATATATTGCCCGATTTTCACTCCTAGAGCCACTGCAAGCGCATTTATTGACCAATTTTGCCAAAACTTCGTACAACGTTTTCCTCGACAACTACCACAATATTTGGGAAGTTTGCTCAAAATCTGTTCAGATTTAGATATAACTTCCATATATATGTACATCCGATTTTCAGTAATATTGCAATAAAATGGTCTTTTGTTAACCGATTCTCTCGAAATTTTGCATGAAGGATTTCCTTATGACTCTCGACATTACTGGTGAATTTCGTAGAAATCGGTTCAGATTTATATATAGATGTCATATATGTATATTGCCCGATTTTCACTTCTAGAGCCACTGCAAGCGCATTTATTTACCAATCTTTCCAAAACTTCGTACAACGTTTTCCTCGACGACTTCCACAATATCTGTAAAGTTTGCTCGAAATCGGTTCAAATTTGGATATAGCTCCCATATATATGTTCGTCAGATTTTGGGCAAATTACAATAACGTTGTAATATTTCAACCGTAGTTATTGTATTACAGTTTGAACATAATTGCTCGAAATGTGATACGAATTGTTTAATAACCCATCTGAAAACGGCAAGGGCCATCAAAATCAAAATTGTTTCAGAATTAGACAAAGCTCCCACTTTGTACCTATAGGGAAGGTGTAGGATATTATACAGTCGGCACCGCCCGACTTTTACCCATCCTTACTGGTGTTTCTTATATTGATCACAATATATCCTGAAAATTGAGTATCGTTTTGTGAAATTTAATTATCCATGTTACAATGAATTACCATAGTAAAATTCTTCCAATTGCTGCCATTTTTCCAGTTTTGTTAAATATTTTCTTATGCAACTTTACAGTTTAGCGTAAGGTCTAAAATTTGCCCTGCAAAATATTATTTCCATTGAATAGAGATGTTTGAAAATAAATATTTTCATGTCCATGTTCGATATCGAATGATAAAGTTCTGCCTCATTTGTGGCCCAATGGCTAGCCACTGTAGTGTGGCCAAGTGTGTGCGATCGATTGGAGGGTACTTTACCGCAAAATAATACATAAACTACAAGTACATATTTGCCTTCACACATATGATAATCACAACAACAATAACAAGAGCGAAAAAAACATATCCATGCAATAAGGGAGACATTAAATGTAATGCAATAGGATTAAAGTATAATGTATTTACTGTTCAATGATATCCATTTAAGGCTTACAACCAACAAACGCATACACATACGCACAAGCACACGCACAAACATATTGAAGAACTTACTTTCAAAGAGCACGTATTAACATGTTACGTACACACACACACACACACACGTACAAGTGCATTTACAATGGCAACAATAAAAACTTCAGATACTTATGAGCAAATTTCATGGATATACAGCAATACCACATTATCCTTATTTACGTGTGTATAAGTGTGTGTGTGTGTGTGTGTGTGTGTGTTTGTCTGAGTGCATATGGATTTACATAGAAATTCTCATTTGCCCATCCCCCCAATGACCATAATGAAAACAGCCACACAGCAGCAGTAGCTTTAACCAAAGCTGCAACATCATCTTCATCATCATCATCAGCAGCAGCAGCAGCAGCAAAACGAAGGAGTAGAGCAAAAAACGCACCCAGAACGAATCAAACCAAACTTAAATGATAAATCTACCAAATGCTGTTATCTGTTGAAGACACTGAAAATCAATTTATATGCCAACCGGTGGACTGCTTTTAACATGCAGCCATGTGTCTTTCTCCATTCCATTCAACTGTCTGCCTGTCCATCCAACTGGCCATCCATTCATCTCTGGGTGATGCTGTTTTATTTGCATTGAAGAATTTTGATTCCCAAGTAAAGAAACTAATGTTTCGTTTTTTGCAATGGGTTGGAGGATGGGAAGGAAAAAAAAACAAAAACCTATTAAAATCCTTCATCCCAAGCCAAAAAAAAGCAAAGCTTGTAGAACATACAGAAGCAAATTGCAAGCAAACACCGAAATCTTTCAATTTGATGGAATTGCAGGGGAAATGAAATGGAATGACTTCAGTGTCCAATGCACAAGAAATCCGCAATTACTACAAGACATTTCCCAATGATGGTGGACCATTATTTTGCAACCATTTGGGAGAGGAGAAATAGTGTTGTAGGTAATAGGTAATCAAAATGGAACAATGCACTATGGGTTTAGGTAATGGAAAAACAACGTTTAACAGATAGCTAAAACATAAATATCTTGGATACATGATTTACTAGCAATTTTGAAATAAAAGAATTAAGAGCGTAGCCCACCGTAGCGCAGAGGTTAGCATGTCCGCCTATGACGCTGAACGCCCGGGTTCGAATTCTAGCGAGACTACCAGACAAAATTTTCAGCCGTGGTTTTCCCCTCCTAATGCTGGCAACATTTGTTAGGTACTATGCCATGTAAAACTTCTCTCCAAATGAATGCTGAACATTGTAGAAGTCATTGTGTAATATTTCAGTTCATTCGAATTGCGCCTTGTAGGGGCTTAAGAAGTCAAGACCCAAGATCGGTTTATATGGCTGCTATATTAAAACATAGACCGATTTGGCCCACTTACAATCCCCATCGACCTACACTAATAAGAGGTATTTGTGCAAAATTTTAAGCGGCTAGCTTTACTCCTTCGAAAGTTGGCGTGTAGTGCTTATTGACATTTGTCTTAAATCTTTGGATGTCAAAGTGGGTGGCAAAAACATTAGTCGGATGTCGATTCCACATACAAATGGTTCGGGCGAAATAAAAACTCTCTCTGTAATGGATTGTGCGGTCCGCTGGCCAATCAATTCGGGTTTGAGTTCCTGGAATGTCTAGTATCCCTGACATACATCCTTACATCAGAAATAAGAACACGAATATCAGACGAACACCCACCATGAAAGTACCGATAGAACAGCGCCAAACTACCCACATTGAGACAATGATGAAGGGAGGTAATAGAGTTGGATACCCCACTGTCCCCAATCAACGCCCTCGCTCTCCTCTGTACACGGTCGTCCAGTAGCTCCAGGGATGATTTTGAAGCTCCAGCCCATACATGTGAGTTGTACTCCATTTTCGGCCTTGTGAAAGTGGTGTAGATGTTAAAAAGACCAGATGGAGTGAAGTAATTCTTACACCATTTCAGAAAGCCTAAACACTTGAATGCTTCTTTCGACACTTCGAATACTTGTTAAGCCCAACGGACATTGCTTTGTATTTCTATGCCCAGAACATCAAGAGCTTCTGATTGCTCAACATCTACATCGGTGGATAGACAAAGATGATTGTATTGGGTTGCCCAAAAAGTAATTGCGGATTTTTCATATAGTCGGATTAGCTTGCTTTAGAAAAAAAGTGTAAAAAAAGTACATTTGATTAAAGTTCATTCTAAGTTTTATTAAAAATGCATTTACTTTCTTTTAAAAAATCCGCAATTACTTTTTGGGCAACCCAATAAATGGGTCAGCGAATCGTTTATCTGACAACAAGCAGCACTGAGTCTTCCGTGCATTAAAATCTACTCGATTCATTCGACCCCATTCAGAAATGACCAGCAAATCCTGTCAGAATGTATCGTCCATAACCCTCCTCTTGTCCTCAATCTCTCGAAGACTCGGCCTATAGTCGAATGAGTACGAATGACATAGATTACTGTCATCCGCAAATGAGTGAATCGCATTCGATGTCTGACCCAACAGATCATTGATGAAAATTACAAAAAAGAGAAGGAGAAAGAACAGAGCCCTGGGGTACACCTGCGGTCAATTTGTGCTCATTGGATGAGAAGCCATCTATAACGACTCGAGAAAATCGTTGTACGAAGTTTTGGGAAGATTGGTCTTTAAATGCGCTTGCAGTGGCTTTAGGAATAAAAATCGGCCGATATATATATAAGAGAGCTATATCTAAATCTGAACCGATTTCCATGACATTTACCAGCAATATCGAGAGTCATTTCGAGAATTTCGAGATAATCGGCTAACAAATGACCATTTTATTGCTTTATTTATTGAAAATCGGACGAAAATATATATGGGAGCTATATCTAAATCTGAACTGATATCCATGAAATTCACTAGTAATATCGAGAGTTATAAGAAGATCCTTCGTGCAGAATTTCGAGAGAATCGGTTAACAAATGACCATTTTATTGCTGTATTACTGCAAATCGGACGAACATATATATGGGAACTATATCCAAATCTGAACGGATATCCGTGACATTCACCAGCAATATCGAGAGTAATAAAAAAATCCTTTCTGCCAAATTTCGAGAGAATCGGTTAACAAATGACCATTTTATTGCTGTATTACTGCAAATCGGAAATATGGGAGCTATATCCAAATCTGAACCGATTTCTATAAAATTCATCAGTAATATCGAGAGTCATAAAAAAAGTCCTTCCTGCCAAATTTCGATGGAATCGGTTAACAAATGACTATTTTATTGCTGTATTACTGCAAATCGGAAGAACATATATATGGGAGCCATATCCAAATCTGAACCGATTTTTTCCAGTTTCAATAATCTTCGTCTCTAGGCCGAAGAACATGCTTGTACCAAGTTTTAAGACGATCGGATGGAAACTGCGACCTGTAATTTGTACACAAATTAACATGGACACACATATGGACGGACGGACAGACAGACAGACGGACATAGCAAACTCGAATCAGAAAGTGATTCTGAGTCGATCGGTATACTTATCAATGGGTCTATCTCTCTACTTTTTGGGTGTTTCAAACAAATTCACTAAGTACTAATACCCTGTACCACAGTAGTGGTTTAGGATATAATTTGGGGAGCCAAGGGGACGATATTTGAATGACAGTAAACTTTTCAATATAAACATTTTTAAGAAGTTTTCTCCCCGGTGCTGTGGTATAACATGCGAACTCTATTCTAAAGACCTATCGCTTGAGTTCTTTATTATTCAGTTCCAACAACATGTCCATTTTTGGGTGGGGCTCCCAGATGGAACAAATTTCCATTTGATTTGTCGAACATATCGATTTTTAGCGTCAAACATATCGTCGAACATACCGTCAAACATATAGTCGAAGATATCGTCGAACATGTGGTCAAACATATCGTCAAACATATCGTCAAACATATCGTAGAACATATCGATTCCTTTAATTTAATAATCCGTTCTCATAAATAATTATTGATTTATAGATTTAAGACTTTGAGAGTACATTTCCCACTGTAAAATCCAATTTCTGGAAAAGTTCTTTACGCTCTTCCCCGCATACAAAATGAGCAAATTCGTTTCGATAAAACATTTGCAAAATATTTGTCCCAAGTAAATTTTATGATTATTTCTTTGTAATAGACACATCCAGATGGTCAATATGGCAAAGGAGGTAAGGTTTTCCCTGAGAATGTGTTGCAAGGCAAAAAAAAAAAAAAAATACGAGGTGAAGGTTCAGAATGCAAAACAGACAAATCTGCCATAAATAAAGAATAAACAGACAAATAAAAAGTCGCACATGCCAACCACAGGATGAATGAATCAAGTTGCTTGTATGGTCAATCGTCGAAAGGAAGGAAGGAACGAAAAAAAAGATGAACAGGACACAACAAATTGCTGGGATTAAATGGGACAAGGAGCGTGGCAAGAGAAAGATAGAGAAACGAAACCAACAGCAGCAGGTCAAAACCGAAACACATTTCAATTGTAACGTTAAGAGACGAATTGCTGCGTACGTTTTACAATTATCTCGAAAAGAGCAAAAAGGAAGAAAGGCAAAAACTCATCCAAATGTTTATGTTATGCATTCATGTGTGTGCTTCAACAATTGGGGCGTAGGAGTTGTTGTAAACATTGACCCCTAAACATGTGACTCTTCAATGCTAACTCTTCATCTGTCTTGAGTTTTGCTCTTGCCCAGCCCCACCGCCCATGGTTTTCCAGTTCCAAAACTGATGTTGACGACTGTTGATGCCACACGCTTTCGCTTCAGAATCACATCAAAAGATGATGGGAATGCCATACAGAGAGACAAAATAAACAAGAAGACAAATGTTGCTGCACCACTGCTACTGAACAACTGTTACAACCAGGAGCGATCCAACAACCTGTAACGACAGGTTTCCCCTCGTGTGCTGGGGTATAACTCGCGGGGAAGGGTCCGTCACAGAAATTTATATTTGCCGAGACTAGAGTAGAGAACACGGAGTCAGGTTTTGGGTTTTACAAATCTGTTTATTTAACTCAGGAAAAGTTCCTTAACGATTTAAACACTAAGGCCGAGACCTGGGATGGTTCTCTGTTGTGCCGAGCTAGGGGTACTTCGACGGTGGCTGCGCTCGTGAGACCTGGTACGGTTCTCTGGTGTGGGAACCCGGGTGTACTTCGATGGTGGCCGCGTCTGGGAGGCCTGGTACGGTTCTCGGTTGTATGAGACCTGGCCCGGTTCTCAGCTGTACGAATCCTGGTATGGTTCCCGGTTGTATGAGACCTGGTACGGTTCTCAGCTGTGAGCCCGGATGTCCCTGGACAGGGGCGTAAGAGGACTATGGCAACCCGCTCTGAGGAAGGGGTCCTGCTGGCGTGGACGATCGCAGTGCGAGATGGGTGAAGACCTGGACCGGTTCTTGCACCCTGGTGAG
This sequence comes from Stomoxys calcitrans, assembly GCF_963082655.1. NCBI lineage: Eukaryota > Metazoa > Arthropoda > Insecta > Diptera > Muscidae > Stomoxys > Stomoxys calcitrans. Next base: position 265,822,551 of record NC_081552.1, on the reverse strand, counting down.
TGGCTTGGCGTGGGGTCCGCGAAGTGGGATCGTGGGACCGTCCGTCTTTCGTCAGTTATGTCCCTACCGTGCGGTGTCGGTCGGGGTCTATCGCTAACGCGGCGTACCCAATGTGGCGCAAAACAAACTGCCCACGGACGTTCGCGGTGTCGGCGGGAAACACGAGGCTAAAACGGTGCAGTGGCCACGAAAGTTCACTGGTTGCGGGAAAGTTTAACGAAGCGGTTACGTTGCAGTGACCACGAGAGTTCACTGTCTACGGGTCTCAGACAGCAAAGATTAACGAAGCATTTACGTTGCAGTGTCCACGAAAGTTCACTGTTTGCGGGAAGGTCTAACGAAGCGTCTACGGTGCGGGGACCACGAAAGTTCACTGGTTGCGGGGCTCAGACGGCAAAGATTAACGAAGCATTTACGTTGCAGTGACCACGAAAGTTCACTGTTTGCGGGAAGGTCCAACGAAGCGTCTACGGTGCAGTGACCACGAAAGTTCACTGTTTGCGGGGCTCAGACGGCAAAGATTAACGTAGCATTTACGTTGCAGTGACCACGGAAGTTCACTGTTGCGGGAAAGTTTAACGGAGTGGTTATGTTGCAGTGACCACGAAAGTTCACTGGTTGCGGGAAAGTCTAACGAAGCGGTTACGTTGCAGTGACCACGAAAGTTCGCTGTTTACGGGGCTCAGACGGCAAAGATTAACGATAATACACGGCTCTCGAACACTGTCACTTTAGTCTTTTGTCCATGTCACTTAGCACTTTCACTCTACTCACCGATATCTCCTTGGCTTCACACTCGTTGCTTCGCCTCCGACGGTGGACTTCTGATCTCCTTTGCCTGTTGCACCCCTCCTTTTATTCGTTCTCACTCATACCTGGTTTTCAAATTCACCACAGCAGCGATCATCCAACGCCAGGCATTCTCCCTTCAACCGTCCAATGTACATGCGTATGGTCGCTGTCGTTGCTGGCTGACCAACAATCATGTGGGGCCCTTGCCTATGTCAACCACATGTGCGTGTGTGTGTCCCTTGTTGTGGCTGGCTGACCAACGCATCAGCATAGCCCTTTGTCTATCCAACAGCCATGTGCATGCGTTTGTTCGTTGTCGTTGGTGGCTGCCTACCCATCCTGAGTGTCGCCGTGGTGTCTGGCTGCCGTGAATATCACTACCATTGGCTATGCTATTTTGTTTGTAGTCATACGGTAACTTGTTATGATCATTTTTGGAGCTAACTTGTAAACAAGTATGAGGGCCACTCATTCAGGCGGGAAATCACTGCCTGTTTCTTATTTTTTTTTTGGGAACAAAATGATAAGATGGTCATGGGCAAAACAATCGATACTGGCAAGGCGTACACACAGCGAATACACTGTGAGAAATTACCGATTAGTTACTACTACAAAGTACACTGAGAAAAATAATTCATTTAAATTAATTCATTAATTCAAATTCATTAACCCAAATTCATTTTAAATAATTCAACATAAAAAAAGGCAACACAGGTTAAACACGAATGGAGACGCCACTGAGTGTGGACGGAAACGAGCCAGCGACTTCCGTCATCACACTACTCCCCTCCTCCGGGAAGAGCTGGTTCATCTCGGCATTACGAACACCTTCCCTTGGCGGTTAACCATAATGCGGTAGCGGCGGCCGCAGATCTCCACTACCTTCTTGTACTGCCGATGCGGCACATGGAAGGCTAGGGCTACCCGGATGTGGCGTTGGAGGGCCGGCTGGACCTCGTCCGGCAAGCGCTCTTGGCAGTTGTAGGCGTAGTTCCGCTGTAGAGGTGGCGTCGGTACCACAATTGCGCTGGACAATCGTGCTGGTGGCGGGGTCGGGACCCGGGTCGCTGTCAAGCGTGGGTTTCGCCTGGACGTCGGCATCTCCGTCTCGGAAGCGGTCGAATCAACGTAACGCGGCGACGTCGACACAGCCGGTGCAGGTCCCATCACGCCTAGCTCCTCAGCTGATGACTCATCGGAACTCTGAGCTGGGGATACCTCGGGCGGCGGGGTCGGTGGATTTGAGGGTACGAACCTGAAGGGGCGCGGTAGCGAGTTTGGCAGTACCTCCTCGTCGGATGACAATTCCACAATTTGTATTACCTCCAGCGGGGGCGTCGGTGGACGTCTAGGTAGCAACCGGTATGGCCGCGTCTGTGTCGGCGGCCCCTCGGAGTCTGACGACAGGACGATTGTGTCCTGGATGGGTGCGGTCGGCCTACGCACTAGGGGTTCCACCAGCGGTCTCTGTGCCGGGGGTGTTGCTGGCCTCAGCCTGGGTTGCGCCTCACCGCTAGTTTGCCCCGGTGCCATGGCTGGCCTGGGTATTGGTCGCACCGCCACTACCGGGCGCGAGACGGGCTTGGTCACCATCCTCTCCAGCCTTACGTAGCACGGGGGTAGCTGCAACCGCTGTGGCCGAGGAGACTTCGAGGTCCGTCTGCGGGATTCTAGCGGGCGCCTTCTGCGGGGAATTGATCGGCCGGGGCCTCGGCTGCCTTGTGCAGTCTCTTGCTGTTGCCACTGCTGCTTGAAATAGGCCTTTGTTTTCACCGGGGTCTGTTCGGGATCCATGATTGGGTGCGGCGGTAACGCTGTAGGTGAAGTATCTAGAGACGGGCGAGAAGAGATTGGAGAGGTAATACTTAAGCAATGTTCTACCGTTCTTTTCGCGTTAGTGTGTTGGTCAACTTCGTCCGCTGTAGTAAGAGGTTTTATCTCGCTGAGATGGGCTGTTCGGACGTCTCCTTTGACACGTCCACGTACACTGACTATTACTGGGGACGGATAACTCAGAACCTCGTACGGGCCATCGTATTTTGGGGCGAGCTTCGCTGCAAAGCTATCGATGGCCTTGGACAGCGGGTGTTGCCGAACTAACACCAGGTCTCCTACTGCTGGTTTCCATGACCTTCGCCTCAGGTTGTAGTGTCTTCTTTGATCTTCCCCCGATCGTCCCAGCTGATTGCGTACAATCTTGAAGACTTCGCGAAGTTCCTTGGCTTTGTCGTTGGGGTCCTGCTTCCTTGTGCCAGTTCCAATGGCACATTCGTCGTACAAAGCGCTAGGCAAACGAGGTTCTCGACCCTGCACTAAATATGCGGGGCTGTAGCCAGTAGATTCGGATGTGCTCGTATTGACCGCGAGGTTTATCTCCGGTATGTGCTCATCCCATTTGTTGTGTTGATTTTTACAGAGCTGAGCTATCATAGTCTTCACGGTTCTATTGGCTCGTTCCGTGGGGTTCTCCTGCGGAGTGTATGGCGCGGTAAATTGTCTTCGCACACCGATCTCTTGCAGGTATTTTCCCAGTACTCGACTGGTAAACTGGCTGCCATTGTCGGTGATAAAGACTTTCGGAGTACCAAACCTACCAAGTATTCGCTCACGAAATGCCTTGACCACTCCCTCGACAGTTGCCTTCCGTTGTGGCACCAGCTCAACCCATTTGGAGAATCGGTCGATAAACACCAGCAACGTCGTGTTCCCATGCTTGGTTCTTGGGAGCGGGCCCACAAAATCGGCGCACACGGTTGCCCACGGCTCTTCTGGAATACTCAGTAACATTTCTCCTGCTGGTGCCCGCTGACTTGGTTTGTACCGTTGACAGGATTCGCAGCTCTTGACGAATTTCGATATATCCCGCAGCATTCCCGGCCAGTAGTACCGACTACATACCCGGCTGATTGTCTTCCGTACACCCAGATGACCTGCCGCTGGCTGACTATGATTCTCGTGGAGCACACGGGAACGTAGAGGGGTCGGGACGCAGAGTTTCCAAGGTGTGCAATCCACATCAGTGGGATGGCGGGTGATATGCCGATAGAGTTGGCCACCAACCAAGGAATAGTCGGGAAACTTTGCTGGGTTCTTTTGCATTTCGGCAAGTCGTGTCTTGATCCAGCAACAGTCTTCAGTGGTTTCCGCCACGGCTCTATGCAGAGTTTCGATGGGTTGACGGGACAGGGCATCTGCCACCACGTTGAGTCCTCCTTTACGGTACTTGATCGTATACGTATATTGCTGTAGCTCCAAAGCCCATCTAGCTAATCGGCCGGTTGGGTTGTCGATGGAGTTGAGCCACTTTAGCGCCAGATGATCGGTTAACACTTGGAACTGGTATCCTTCGAGATATGGCCTCATTTTCCTTATTCCCCACACGATAGCCAGGCATTCCTTTTCAGTTGCCGAGTAGTTCTTCTCGGCCGCATTCAGAGTTCGGCTGGCATAGGCAATAACCCGCTCACCTTCCTCGAACTCCTGGGTAAGTACTGCGCCAAGACCGTAGTCACTCGCATCGGTTTGCAGGAGGAACATCCGCCCGAAATCTGGACACGCTAGCACCGGCGCCTGGGTTAATTGCGCTTTCAAAAGTTCAAACACCGTTTGTTGTTCCTCTGTCCACCGCCAGTGTTTACCCTTCTTCAGGAGTGACGTCAGAGGATGTGCGGTCGTGGCAAACTCGGGGACAAATCGTCTGTACCACGAGACTACTCCCATGAATCGCCTTAACTCTTTCGGAGTCGTGGGCGCTTTCATTTCTTGTATTGCAGCTACTTTGTCTGGATCGGTATGTATGCCCTGTCCGCTGACCACGTGTCCAAGGTATTTCGTTTCTCGTTTAAAAAACTCACATTTTTCGGGATTAATGCGCAGATTGGCCGCCCGAAGTCGACGGAAAACTTCCTGCAAATTAGCCAGGTGCTCCTCCAGTGTTCTTCCAATGACAATAATATCGTCTAAATAGGCGAAGGCGAAGGGTTCGAGTTCAGGCCCGATTACACTGTCGAGGGCTCGTTGAAACGTTGCGGGCGCAGAATGCAGGCCAAATGGCATTACTCGCCACTGGAATAAGCCACGCCCCGCGACAGTAAAGGCCGTATATTTCTTGCTGTCTTCGTCGAGGGGTATCTGCCAATACCCGTCCTTCAAGTCCAAGCTACTGACGTACCTGGCTTCGCGCAAGCGGTCCAGGATTGAAGTAATACGTGGCAGCGGGTAGGCATCCGGATCGGACCTACTGTTCAGGTGGCGGAAGTCCATGCAGAGACGCCAGGTACCATTCCTCTTCTGGGCCAAGGTAATGGGCGAACTGTAGGCACTTCTGGACGGTTCGATAAATCCACTAGCTAGGAGTTCGTTAATCTTCGCATCAATTATGGCCTGCATGGCAGGGTTTCGTGCCGCATATCTTAGTTTAAAAGGCCGATCATCCGTCATTACGATGCGATGGGTGGCGGCTGTCGAGGGTCCATGAATATCGCGGAACTGTTGTAATTCTTCATCTAAGAAGGCTTGAATTCTTTCTTGGTCGTGATCGCTATGCTCACTCACCTGTCCATGCGTTAGGATCGACGGGCTTTCGGAGGTCCGGCGGCAAAGTGGATACGGCATTTCGCATGGGCAAACTACGCTGATCACCCGATTTTGTGCGGTGGTAGGAGCTGTATCTAATCCTGATCCCAGGGAAGAGAATATGCAGGACATGCCGGCCAGGGTGAGTCGCGCTCCAACTTTGGCGAGAAAGTCCAATCCTATGATTACTTCCTCTGTGGCATCCGGCATGACTAGGAGCCTGATTGGTACATGTTGGTTTCCCAGATCGATGTTGGCCTCTATTGCATGCTGCACCTGACGCTGGGAGCCGTCTGCCAGCAGCACTGTCGTTGTGTATGGGAGCTTTGGATGGAATTCCTCTATGGCCTGCGCAAATGATTCGCTGATAAAACAACAGGTTGCTCCGGTGTCAATAGTGGCCGCTGTGCGTCTATTCCCTATCCCGACGGTGGCCACCAGTCGGGTAGGCTCTACATGCAAAGTGGCATTCAATCGCGGGGGCTGGAGGTTGTATGGGGACCCGTCTCCCCCGGTTCTTGGCGGGTCCGGCTCTCGTTTCCCGGTGTTTTCCGACAGCAATGGATAGAGCGGATGCCGCGCCGTCCACAGTCCCAACAGAAGAGAACGGGCTCGTTTCGGCACTGAACTGCGAAGTGCCCATCTTGACCACAACGGCGGCACGCGGTGCGTGGGTTGATACGAGCGGCTTGGGGTTCATGAGTATCTTCCGGATCTATTCTTCGGTGCTGCTCTCGCGCCGGCGGCGTCAGTGCGGGCAGGCTCTCCAGGTCGTCAGCCATTTCCAACAAATCTTGTAGTGTGCGGAAATCACGTCTGCGGATGTACCATAAGTACTCTGGCAGGGCATTACGGAATATTCTTTCGACCTTTTGTTCCTCCGTGTAATTAGTATGCCTCATCAGGTTTTGCATGCTCAGCGAGTAGTTTTTGAACGACTCCCTTTGTTTTTGTCGTCGCTTGCGTATGTCGTCATCCAGTTGCTCGAAGAACCGGACTGGGAGAAAGAACCTTAGGAAGTCCGTTTTAAAGCTTCCCCAATTACGCCACGACCGATTATTATTCCGGTACCACACCAACGCTCGGTTTCGTAGCACCTCGGGCATCATCTTCGGGAGGACATTCATATCGGTGTCGAACATCTGCGAAAGCTCCTCTATTCGCTCGACAAATTCTAAGGGTTCCTTTTCCCCGTCGAAATGTACACCCCATTTCCGCACTTGATCCGCTACAGCACGAATATCGGTGGCGGGTGTCTGTGTCTGGGGCCGTGGATGTGTTTCTGTGTTTGCTGACTGGAGTCGCCAATATGTCTCTACGCTTGATTCACCATGTTCCGGGGCCGCACTCGGCATCGATGTGTAGTCGGTGGCTTGGCCTCCAGTCGGCGTCGGGTCGGTCGCCTCGGTAATAACGATTGCGGGATCCTTAGATGGGGTCGTATCCGTCTTGTTATCCCGTTTGGAAGATACGGTCTCATGTGTCGCTTGCAGCCCCAGAAGGCGTTTGAGGACGTCTTGGTCGTGCTGCCCACCTATGAATTGGCTAAAACGGCGCCGCAACTCATCGACGGTTCCACCGATTTCCAGGCCAAATTCGCTGAGGTAGTTTCCCAATTCCTCCTTCCGTAAGTTATAGACCCACGATGTGCGCAGTGTAGTTGTCATATTAAGGATTCAACTCGTTGTAGTGGTTGAATAAACAGATTGTGGTACTCCTTTCGCTAGTGCGGTTGTTTGTTTCTCTACTCAGGTCCCTGCTCGGGCGCCACTGTAACGACAGGTTTCCCCTCGTGTGCTGGGGTATAACTCGCGGGGAAGGGTCCGTCACAGAAATTTATATTTGCCGAGACTAGAGTAGAGAACACGGAGTCAGGTTTTGGTTTTACAAATCTGTTTATTTAACTCAGGAAAAGTTCCTTAACGATTTAAACACTAAGGCCGAGACCTGGGATGGTTCTCTGTTGTGCCGAGCTAGGGGTACTTCGACGGTGGCTGCGCTCGTGAGACCTGGTACGGTTCTCTGGTGTGGGAACCCGGGTGTACTTCGATGGTGGCCGCGTCTGGGAGGCCTGGTACGGTTCTCGGTTGTATGAGACCTGGCCCGGTTCTCAGCTGTACGAATCCTGGTATGGTTCCCGGTTGTATGAGACCTGGTACGGTTCTCAGCTGTGAGCCCGGATGTCCCTGGACAGGGGCGTAAGAGGACTATGGCAACCCGCTCTGAGGAAGGGGTCCTGCTGGCGTGGACGATCGCAGTGCGAGATGGGTGAAGACCTGGACCGGTTCTTGCACCCTGGTGAGTGGCTTGGCGTGGGGTCCGCGAAGTGGGATCGTGGGACCGTCCGTCTTTCGTCAGTTATGTCCCTACCGTGCGGTGTCGGTCGGGGTCTATCGCTAACGCGGCGTACCCAATGTGGCGCAAAACAAACTGCCCACGGACGTTCGCGGTGTCGGCGGGAAACACGAGGCTAAAACGGTGCAGTGGCCACGAAAGTTCACTGGTTGCGGGAAAGTTTAACGAAGCGGTTACGTTGCAGTGACCACGAGAGTTCACTGTCTACGGGTCTCAGACAGCAAAGATTAACGAAGCATTTACGTTGCAGTGTCCACGAAAGTTCACTGTTTGCGGGAAGGTCTAACGAAGCGTCTACGGTGCGGGGACCACGAAAGTTCACTGGTTGCGGGGCTCAGACGGCAAAGATTAACGAAGCATTTACGTTGCAGTGACCACGAAAGTTCACTGTTTGCGGGAAGGTCCAACGAAGCGTCTACGGTGCAGTGACCACGAAAGTTCACTGTTTGCGGGGCTCAGACGGCAAAGATTAACGTAGCATTTACGTTGCAGTGACCACGGAAGTTCACTGTTGCGGGAAAGTTTAACGGAGTGGTTATGTTGCAGTGACCACGAAAGTTCACTGGTTGCGGGAAAGTCTAACGAAGCGGTTACGTTGCAGTGACCACGAAAGTTCGCTGTTTACGGGGCTCAGACGGCAAAGATTAACGATAATACACGGCTCTCGAACACTGTCACTTTAGTCTTTTGTCCATGTCACTTAGCACTTTCACTCTACTCACCGATATCTCCTTGGCTTCACACTCGTTGCTTCGCCTCCGACGGTGGACTTCTGATCTCCTTTGCCTGTTGCACCCCTCCTTTTATTCGTTCTCACTCATACCTGGTTTTCAAATTCACCACAGCAGCGATCATCCAACGCCAGGCATTCTCCCTTCAACCGTCCAATGTACATGCGTATGGTCGCTGTCGTTGCTGGCTGACCAACAATCATGTGGGGCCCTTGCCTATGTCAACCACATGTGCGTGTGTGTGTCCCTTGTTGTGGCTGGCTGACCAACGCATCAGCATAGCCCTTTGTCTATCCAACAGCCATGTGCATGCGTTTGTTCGTTGTCGTTGGTGGCTGCCTACCCATCCTGAGTGTCGCCGTGGTGTCTGGCTGCCGTGAATATCACTACCATTGGCTATGCTATTTTGTTTGTAGTCATACGGTAACTTGTTATGATCATTTTTGGAGCTAACTTGTAAACAAGTATGAGGGCCACTCATTCAGGCGGGAAATCACTGCCTGTTTCTTATTTTTTTTTTGGGAACAAAATGATAAGATGGTCATGGGCAAAACAATCGATACTGGCAAGGCGTACACACAGCGAATACACTGTGAGAAATTACCGATTAGTTACTACTACAAAGTACACTGAGAAAAATAATTCATTTAAATTAATTCATTAATTCAAATTCATTAACCCAAATTCATTTTAAATAATTCAACATAAAAAAAGGCAACACAGGTTAAACACGAATGGAGACGCCACTGAGTGTGGACGGAAACGAGCCAGCGACTTCCGTCATCACAAACCATTGTTGTCAACTACGTTTAATTTTTTTTCTTCGTTTCTTCTTTTTTTTGTTTTTAATTAAAAAAGGGATTTTTCAACATAATCCCCCAGATGAAACTTCTAACATTCACCGACGACGTTGGTGGCGTCGAACTGGCAAACATCATCAAACAAAAACTGCAGAAGTGTTCCATCCTGCCATTGCCAATGCTTGCCAGAGATAGACAGACCTCTGAGGGATTGCCTTGAAAAGTGTGTGTATGTCGTTGTTGCATGGGTAAGAGTAGTGGTGGTGGTGGTGGTGGTGATACCCGGTGGCACCAGTGGGAGAGCAGAAGATGAGATAAATATCAATTTGTGGTTTTTGTGGACACCCGCATTTGAAAAACGTTCAGACAATACTGTCAGTTCGATATGACCATAACATAAAGCCTTTAGTTTGATTATTCGAACTCAAATGCACATTTACACACACACATACACTGGCTTACAGGTTCAAGTACCCTGCAAACATTTTTCATATTTTTGAAGAGCGTTCGTCCCCGCAATGAATAAACCCATCATCTGGTAGATTTTTAGGTTACTGCTCTTCCGTATTAGTCGTGAAACACTCTTCGGGGATATCATTGAACAATTCATTGCGTGTGCGAAACTTTTGCAACTCTTCGGGACGATTCTCTTACAACTCATTGCGTTTATGTCGTCAGTATGAGTTGCGAAACACTCTTCTAGCTTAGGTTAGGTAAGAGTGGCAGTCAATTTTAAGTCCATTGTGATACCAGAGTAGCGACAGACCAAGGCTTCTGTGTAATATTTCAGTTCATTCGGATAAGAATTGAGCCTTGTAGGGGCTCAAGAAGCAAAATCGGGAGATAGGTTTATATGGGAGCTGTATCAAGCTATTGATCGATTCAGACCATATTAGATACGTATGTTGAAAGTCATGAACGAAGTCGTTGCACAAAATTTCTGCCAAATCGGATGAAAATTGCGCCCTCTAGAGGCTCAAGAAGCCAAGATCCAAGATCGGCTTATATGGCAGCTATACCAGATTATGAACCAATTTGAGTCATACTAAACACAGTTGTTGGAAATAACACCAGAACACTACGTGCAAAATCAAATGAGAATCGGATGAGAATTTCGCCCTCTAGAGGCTCAAGAAGTCAAGATCCCAGATCGGTTTATATGGCAGCTTTATCAGGTTTTATACCGATTTGCGCCATACTTAGCACAGTTATTGGAAGTCATAATAAAACACCTCATGCAAAATTTCAGCCAAATCGGATGAGAATTGCGCCCTCTGGCGGCTCAAGAAGTCAAGACCCAAGATCGGTTCATATGGTAGCTATACCAGGTTATAAAGCGATTTGAATCATACTAAACACAGATGTTGGAAGTGATAACAAAACACTACGTGAAAAATTTCAGGCAAATGGGATGAGAATTGCGCCCTCTAGAGGCTTAAGAAGTTAAGACCCAAGATCGGTTTATATGGCAGCTTTATCAGGTTATATACCGATTTGCGCCATACTTAGCACAGTTATTGGAAGTCATAATAAAACACCTCATGCTAAATTTCAGCCAAGTCGGATGAGAATTGCGCCATCTAGAGGCTCAAGAAGCCAAGATCCAAGATCGGTTTATATGTAAATGACACCAGAACACTACGTGCAAAATTTCAGTCAAATCGGACAAGAATTGCGCCCTCTAGAGGCTCAAGAAGTCAGGACCCATAATCGGTTTACATGGCAGCTACATCAAAACATGAACCGATTTGAACTATACTTAGCAAAGTTGTTGAAAGTGATACCAATACTAACAAAATTTCAGTTCAATCGGACGAGAATTGCGCCCTCTAAAGGCTCAAGAAGTCAAGACCCAAGATCGGTTTATATGGCATCTATACCAAAGCAGGAACCGATTTGGCCCATTTACAATCCCAATCGACCTACACTAATAAAAAGTATTTGTGCAAAATTTCAAGCGAATATTCGTCCAGGCGAGTACTGCGCGACTCTTCTAAAAGCGTATTTTATTAATTTTCCATTCATTTATTACTCGTCCACACGATTTTTGCGCGATTCTTAGATCTTCCAAGACTCTTCTGAATTACTCGTTTTCAACTTATATGGAAGATTCGAGGAACTCACTGCCACAAAAGTCGTCTTGTGGACGCAACTCTTTAGAACGGGGGAGTCGTCTACGACTCTTACATGAACTCGTCTGCGATCGTAACTTTCATCTAAAAGATTCGAAGAAAATTATTTGAGGATCAAAAATGTTTGTAGGGTATGTGGACACAATACCAAAATGAAATGAGCACAGTGGCTGGTCAGTGAAGTGGGCAATTTAAGCAGTAACTTTGCGGTAGTAACATAAAATATTTCAATATTTTAATATTCATTGTTTATTATACCCACCACCGAAAGATGGGAGTATATTCATTTTGTCATTCCGTTTGCAACACATCGAAATATCCATTTCTGACCCCTATAACGAATATATATTCTTGATCAGCGATCTAGCCATGCCCATCCGTCTGTCCTTCTGTCTATTGAAATCACGCAATAGTCTTTAAAAATAGAGATATTGATCTGAAACTTTGCACAGATTCTTTTTTTTTGTCCATAGGCAGGCTAAGTTTGAAGATGGGCAATATCGGTCTATATCTTGATATAGCCCCCATATAGACCGATCCGCCGATCAAGGGTCTTAGGCCCATAAAAGACACATTTATTATCCGATTTTGCTGAAATTTGGGTCAGTAAGTTGTATTAGGCCAGTCGACATCTTTCTTCAATTTGGCCCAGATCGGTCCAGATTTGGATATAGCTGTCATATAGACCGGATTTAAGGTTTTGGGTCCATAAAAGCCACATTTATTGTCCGATCAATAGTTGTGCTTACTATGTTTCAAATCAGTTTATAACCTAATACAGCTTCCATTTAATCCGATTTCGCATCTAGACTTCTTGAGCCGATAGAGGGCGCAATTATAATCCGATTTGGCTGAAGTTAAGCACGAAGTTTTTTGGTTTGACCATCACTAATTGTGCTTAGTATGGACCAAATCGGTTCATAACCTGATATAGCTCCCACATAAACCGATTTCGCATCTAGAATTCTTGAGCCGATAGAGGGCGCAATTATTATCCGATTTGGCACAAATTTAGCATAAAAAGTTTTGGTTTGACCATCAGTAATTGTGTTAATTATGGTCCAAATCGGTTCATAACCTGATATAGCTCCCATATAATCCGATTTCGGCTCCTGACTTCTTGATCCGCTAGAGGGCGCAATTATTATCCAATTTGGCTGAAATTTAGCATTAGGTGTTTGGGTTTGACCATCAATAATTGTGCTAAGTATGGTCCAAATTGGTTCATAACCTGCTATACTTCCCATAAAAACCGATTTAGGAATTTGACCTCTTGAGTCGATAGAGGGCGCTATTATTATCCGATTTGGCTGAAATTTAGCATGAAGTTTTTTGGTTTGACCATCAATAGTTGTGCTAAGTATGGTCCAAATCAGTTCATAACCTGATATAGCTCCCACATAAACCGATTTCGGATCTAGACTTCTTGAGCCGATAGAGGGCGCAATTATTAACCGATCTGGCTGAAATTTAGCATTAGGTGTTTGGGTTTGACCATTAATAATTGTGGTAAGTATGGTCCAAATTGGTTTATAACCTGTTATAGCTCCCATATAATCTGATTTCGGATCTTGACTTCATGATCCGCTAGAGGGCGCAAATATTATCCGATTTGGCTGAAATTTAGCATGAAGTTTTTTGGTTTGATCATCACTAATTGTGCTAAGTATGGTACAAATCAGTTCATAACCTGATATAGCTCCCACATAAACCGATTTTGGATCTTGAATTCTTGAGTCGCTAGAGGGAGCATGTATTACCATTAGGTGTTTGGGTTTGACCATCAATAATTGTGCTAATTATGGTCCAATCGCTTCATAACCCGATATAGCTCCCATATAATCCGATTTTGGATCTGGACTTCTTGATCCGCTAGAGGGCGCAATTATTAAACGATTTGGCAGAAATTTTGCATGAAGTGTTTTGGTTTGACCATCAATAATTGTGCAAAGTATGGTCCAAATCAGTTCATAACATGATATAGCTCCCATATAATCCAATTTCGGATCTGGACTTCTTGATCCGTTAATACTTCTTGTTTTTTAATACTTGCCATAAACAAATTATTCTCCAATAAGGAATTCCAATAAGGAATTATCCGCACCTATTACGCATTGAACGAATACTCGCATTGCCAATAGTTTTAAAATTAGCCAGAAACACTTTTAGCCATCCCTCTTCAATGACCAAAGACTGTTGTGGTTTGCCCGTATCTCTGTGTAACAGCACCTATGAAGCAAGTCTTCATTAGTCCAAAAAGGATTTGAAAAACAATTATGGCCAAGCTGCTTTTTTGGTATCCCTGAGTGTGAGTGTGTGTGTGTGTATGTGTGTGAGTGTTGCTGCAAATACTCATGTGTGGCTGTGGCTCTTATCTCAGGGATGAGACTACTAAAATATGTATGCAAACACCTAAGCATACATAGGACATTTTCAATATGGCCAAATGTTTGTGTCCTAAAATGGCTGTGATGGCTAAGTTTCCTGATACTATGGCTTCCATCTCTATATACCTTTTACTGCGGACCATTTGGCTGAGTGTGTGTGTGCCTTTGTATTTATGTAAATCAATGCTTTTTAGCATCTTAAGTTCAGAAACGAAACAGATTTAATTTAAATTCATTTCGAAAAAGCTCTCAGACTCTTATGCCGATCTTCCTGCTTATGGTGTCGGCCAACACACAATCACATACCCGTCTCACAACCATTGATACAGATGTTTGTACACCCCCCAACTGGAGGGGTTTCCAAGCAATCGACCACTAAAGCGCCTCAGTTTAGCTCAGCTCAGCTCAGTTCAGTTCAGGTGTGAGTGGTTTGTGAATGCAGATGCCATATCCGAGTGCAGCTTAGTGGCGTGAAGAGTCTTTAGTGCCACATCATAGCCATATATTAAAATTTTAGGCTTCTCCCACTTGGGGAGTTTGGCTGGTTGGCGAAGCATAGGCATAGGTGTTATTACTTGGCGATGTCCGTCTAGTTTGGCTATGCTGGGCACGTTTGGTTTACTCACAGATAAAAATCCTCTGTGTGTAGAGATTTGCTGGAAATTTTCGTTTTCATTTCTACGGGGATTCTTTTGGAAGTTTGTTAGCTGCTGTTGTAAGTGTTGCTATTTCTAGCTCTTCATCCCAAGCTCGAGCAAAGCAAAAAAGGTGCGGTTAGGTGTTATGAAAATTTAGATAGAATTTTTCAAAATTCGAAGTGCAAACTTGGTTGGAATAATTTACTGTGTCGAAGAAGAGTTGCTTGGAGGAGAGCAAACGAACGAGTGAAGGAACGTTGCAGGGAAGCAAAAGATTAAAATACACTTACAAATTGAATTAAAGTAGAGAAATCCTTGTGGCGTTGTTTATAAATACTCCCCCACACACTCATATACATACGAGCAAGCTATCACCTGCACTGAATTTAAAATTTCTGAGGCTTACAAAGCCACAAGATCTGTCACGAATGACAGTAGTTGGTTGCTTGTCTTGGCTAAAGAAAATTCATTTGGAGAATAAACTGAAAACTAATGAGAATTGTTTTTTTGTTTGTTTTTGGATGAGACTTTACATGTGTCTAAGCTGTCATGCTACAATTTAATTTTAAAACTGTATTTTGGGGATAGTAATGGTTGTGAATGGCAGAATTTTCAATAATTCAACATAGGAGGCCGTTGTAGTGCAGAGGTAAGTATGTCCGTTGGGTTCAAATCCTGGCGAGCAAATCAGAAACAATTTTCAGTGGAGTTTATCTCCTGATGATGCTGGCGACATTTGTGAGGGATGTCGCCCGCTCATAATATTGTCTACAAGGCACCAAAAGAATTTCAGCAAAATAGTGTGATTACGTTATATCTTGCTGGAATCACAACCGGTTATCGTTAGCGAACTTAAATACCTCAAAGTGAACAAAATGTTTTTGTGTCGTGTCCTAAATCGTTTTAATAACACTAGTAGCGTTGTTTGTAGTGTCAATCAAATGGCTAGAAATTTCAAAAATTTTTCTTTAAAATATACAAAAGATATTGAAAAGCTCAAAGTAAAGCCTTTCAAATTCTAAAAGGCACACGATTTTACTTCAGAGCAAAAACATTTTACTCTTGAAAGAGTTAAGAATTTGCTGTGCTTGCACGAAAGTGGTGAATTTCTAAACATTGTGTTGACCGATGAGAAAAATTTTTGAATTGAGCAATTCCCAAAATTATTGTGGTTATTGAGCGCACATAGGAGAATATGAGCCTTAGAACGGCTACCCGTAGAATATTTCCATCACAAATGATGCTATGGGCACCACCGATGGCCGCTCTCCAATCATTTTCATCGATCCTAGCGTCGAAATAAATATGACTATTACATTTTGGAAGCTGCTTTGGAGCTGCGCAAACATTTCGGCTGTAAACCATGGACGTAGCAAAAAGACTCCTCATCACTATAAAAAGCAGATGTAAACCAAGAATTGCTAAAAAAGTTTGTTTCTGCACTTCATATGGGGTCCACACAGTGCCTGTGTGCACATCATATGCCAATCTAATGGAATTTTATATTTGGGCCAATTTGAGGGCAAACAAGTAAAAAGGCGTTAAGCTCGGCCGGGCCGAACTTTGGATACCCACCACCTCGGGTATATATGTAAACCAGCTTTCCTCAAAATCCAGAGGAAATTGCATACCTTATGTCCCATAGCAGTTTTATCGAAATATGATCCGATTTGGATCAAATACTAATAAGTACAGTAGCTATATCTAAACTTAAACCGATCTAAACCATATACGACACGGATGTCGAAAAGCCTAACCTAAGTCACTGTGTTCAATTTCAGTGAAATAGGATTATAAATGCGCCTTTTATGGGGCCAAGATTTTGAATCGAGAGATCGGCCGATATGGCAGCTATATCCAAATCTGAACCGATCTGGGTCAAATTGAAGGAGGATGTCGAAGGGCCTAACGTAGCTCATGGTCTTAAATTTCGGCGAGATCGGATAATAAATGCGCCTTTTATGGGCCCAAGACCTTAAATCGAGATATCGATCTATATGGTAGCTATATCCAAATCTGGACCGATCTGTGCCATATTCCGAGAAGATATCGAGGGGCCTAATTTAACTCTTTGTACTAAATTTCAGCGACATCGGACAATAAATGTGCCTTTTATGAGCCCACAATCTTAAATCGGCAGATCGGTCTATATGGCAGCTGTATCCAAATCTGGACCGATCTGGGTCAAATTGAGGGAGGATGTCGAAGGGTCTAACGTAGCTCATGGTCTTAAATTTCGGCGAGATCGGATAATAAATGCGCTTTTTATACGGCCAAGACTTAAAATCGAGAAATCGGTCTATATGGCAGCTATATCCAAATCTGGACCGATCTGTGCCATATTCCGAGAAGATATCGTGGGGCCTAATTAAACTCTTTGTACCAAATTTCAGCAAAATCGGACAATAAATGCGCCTTTTATGAGCTCACAATCTTAAATCGGCAGATCGATCTATATGGCAGCTGTATCCAAATCTGGACCGATCTAAGCCAAATTGAAGAAGAATGTCGAAAGGCCTAACACAACTCACTGTCCCAAATTTCGGCGACATCGGACAATAAATGCGCCTTTTATGGCCCCAAAACCTTAAATCGAGAGATCGGTCTATATGGCAGCTATATCCAAATCCGAACCGATCTAAGCCAAATTGGAGAAGAATGTCGAAAGGCCCAACACAACTAACTGTCCCAAATTTCGGCGACATCGGACAATAAATGCGCCGTTTATGGGCCCAAGACCTTATATTGAGAGATCGGTCTATATGGCAGCTGTATCCAAATCTGGACCGATCTGTGCCATATTGCAGAAGTATATCAGGGGGCCTAACTTAACTCACTGCCTCAAATTTCGGCGAGATCGGACAAAAAATGCGCCTTTTATGGCCCCAAAACCTTAAATCGAGAGATCGGTCTATATGGCAGCTGTATCCAAATGTGGACCGATCTGTGCCATATTGCAGAAGTATATCAGGGGGCCTAACTTAACTCACTGCCTCAAATTTCGGCGAGATCGGGCAATAAATGCGCCTTTTATGGGTCCAAGACCTTAAATCGAGAGATCGGTCTATATGGCAGCTATATTCAAATCTGGACCGATCTGGGCCAAATTGAAGAAAGATTTCGACTGGCCCAACACATTTCACTGTCTCAATTTTTTTTGAAAATCGGACAATAAATGCGAGGTTTATGGGCCCAAGACCTTATATCGGGAGATCGGTCTTTATGGCAGCTGTATCTAAATCTGAACCGATTTCTATGAAATTCACCGGTAACACCAAGAGACATAAGAAAATGCAGTGTCTGTTGCGCTCTTTTATTTTGATCTTTAAAATCTGTTCATGATTTTTCGAACATCTCTCAGCTCGAGATCACATGCAATGATTTCTATTCAAAGAACAGCATAGCATAGAACTTATAAAAGTTGATAAAAGTGTGTGTGTTAGTCGGAAAACCAATTTCGTTAAAGAGTTTCCGAAAACTTCATACCTTATTAAGTAACAAGCTATCTTCTGAAAAAGAACATTTAATGGATTCCTTGTAAATCTTGTCATCCTTTTTGTTATCCAACAACCATTTACGGGTTTTTATTTTTAGCTAACCAGTAAATTTGTTTATCTTTTACTTTGCTGCTGGCATTCTGGACTTGCACTAATTTTCCTTTTAATTTTCGTTTTTTTTTTTCTTATTTTAGTTCCCATTTCATAATTCCATTAAAAAGTCTCATTGACAATTTGGCTTAAAGCCCACAAACGATTTTAAGACATGCATTTCAGTTGAAACTAAAGGCCAACAACACACACACACACACACACCCACACAAAAAAGCTTGCAACATCATTTAAAGGATTTAAGATTGCATTAGGGGGTATAGGGCGAAGTAGAGAGGGGGGGGGGGGGGGGGAGGCGTAGATGGTTTGTTGTCTGAGGCCAGGCAATCTGAAAATGACATGACTCCTACATGAGCCAACCAGAGCTGCTCATAATAATTTTAACAAGATATGAGCATACAACATGAGAATCCCTACAAACATGCACACACTCTGACGCTCTCATACACAGCACAGCACAGCACAGAGCAGTGCTCATGCTGCCCATGCTGCAGAGTAGAATGGAGGAATATCGTTGTACCGGAAACCGGAAGGCAAGGCAAGTAAGCCTTGCAGATATGGACATATACGCGCATTTTTTGGTGTTTAAATATGTGCATAACCATATGAATGAATATGTGTGTGCTGGCTTGTGCTCTCTCTCTCTCTCTCTCTCACACTTTTTCTCTCTTGTGTATGTCTATATGTGTATGTGATTCATAAATGTATGAATGAGTGAATAAATGTTAACAGTCTGCCTTGGGTATTGGGGGGAAATGAAGATGGCAGCACGTTGCAAAGGCCGCCACTGTTACGGCAACTTTTTAAAATGCAAAAAATAATCCCGAAAACTGACTCCTCTCAAACTGTTTGCTGGCTTATTGCCTTTTTGGCCCAACATGTGAATAATAGTAAAAGATCAGAGTTACATGGAGGCCGTTGCTACTGCTGCAGCCTCGTCAGCTAAAAAATTGAAATCTTGAATAATTAAAGAGTCGAGTGTTCTTCAGTTGGGCATTCACGATGCGTTGCGTTTTTGAGCGATAGCATTGCAAAAAGGGGTCACCAATTTTCCTACTCCCTTGCTCTTCTCTATGTGTCTGGTGTAAGGATATCGTCCACTCTTTGCTGTTTGCATTGTGCTGTTTTAAATGTTTTCCCTGATATGGAGCATGGAGTATGCTCAGCCTTGTTTCTTTAATTTCTTGGCCGAATTTTTTCGTTTTCTTCTGCTTATGAGGCAAAAAAAAAAAAAAAAAAATCAATTTACCTGCACCCAAAGCATTGATGATGATTACGCTTGCCTATGATGCGCAAAGAGGGCTCGTTTAATAAGTCAAGAAGAAATTGACTTAAATAATTTTGATTAGATTAAAAGTTTAAAAATCAACCCAAGCCCGGCAAGGCAAGTTATGCGACACCAAAGGCCTACAGACCCATAAGCCTTACATCCTTTCTTCTCAAAACCATGGAACGTATTGTGGACACCATGATAAAGAGTATGATATGCAGCGAATTGCTCCAATACAAAGAGCAAGCCTATGTCAAGGGAAGGTCGGTGGAGGCTGCCCTGCACGAGGTTGTGCATAAAATAGAAGAAACCTTCAATGCCTAAAAAGTTAAACACTGGCGCTATGCATTGCCATCGAGGGGGCTTTGAACAATGTGCGGAGCGACATACTGATCCAATCCTTAGACCCGGTCCTTAGAGACTGTATAAGGAACAGGTGGATAAATTGTGTGTCGCATGGCATAAAATAAGAAAGTGGCACAGGCCACGCCACAGGGGGGCATTTTATTGCCACTCCTATCTGTGACCACCATAAATGACCTATTACGGATGCTGACTGAAGAGGGATTTGAACCCGACGATGGTATAATACTTCGAAGGGGTATGGATCCCAACGAGTTATGCAGAAGGCCGAAAGGGTCTTGCATATGGCATATGACTGGGCTAGACCCAGAGGTCTCATTGTTAACCCAACAAAGACTGACGAAGGTGGGCCAATTTAACGCACCACATTTCCTCAATAAGACGATTTCGATATCTGACAAGGTCAAATACTTAGGTGTGATCTTGGACAGGAAACTGGAGTCACATTCAGCAGCGTACTGAGAAGGCTCACAGATTTTGGGCACTATGTAGACGGGCCGTAGATTCGAAATGGGACCTGAATCTGAGGATAGTTCACTGGCTCTACAGGAGTGTGAGGCCACCGTAGCTCAGAGGTTAGCATGTCCGCCTATGATGCTGAACACCTGGGTTCGAATCCTGGCGAGACCATCAGAAAAAATTTTTCTGCGGTGGTTTTCCCCTCCTAATGCTGGCAACATTTGTGAGGTACTATGCCATGTGAAACTTCTCTCCAAAGAGGTGTCGCACAGTGGTACGTCGTTTGGACTCGGCTATAAAAAGGAGACCCTTATCATTGAGCTTAAACTTGAATCGGACTGCAATCGTTGTTATGTGAGAAGTTTGCCCCTTTTCCTTAGTGGAATGTTCATGGGCAAAATTTGCAATTTTACAGGAGTGTGATTAGACCGTTACTTAATTACGTCTCAGTAGTTTGATGGACTGCTATGGAGAAAAAGTTCAGCTTAAGGATAATACAACAGTTTCAGCGAACATGTTGTAGGCGGAGCGTTGAGGACCACGCCCATT
Organism: Stomoxys calcitrans; assembly: GCF_963082655.1. NCBI lineage: Eukaryota > Metazoa > Arthropoda > Insecta > Diptera > Muscidae > Stomoxys > Stomoxys calcitrans. Next base: position 265,801,892 of record NC_081552.1, on the reverse strand, counting down.
GGGGCACTGGAGGCTATTCTAGATATCCCACCCATTGACATACAGATACAGATTAAGGCAGCCTCTGCGGCTATGAGATTTAAGGTGATGGGAGAAATGGGGCCTAAATGCGAGGATAGTTCACTGGCACTCCACTTAAGGCGATGGGAGAATGGGCTCTGGATAGGACCTGTTCATACCATGACGGTATATAATCAAGGGGACGATAGGAAACCTGTAAGGAGTGGAAAAGGTTTCCGATCGTGAGATGACACTTGAGTTCGAGCGCAAGGCACTGCTGCCAGCGGGGCAGCCTTGAATTGACGGAACCCTGGTTTTGCCATCTGGAGGATCATGCTATACAGGACAGAGTAGGCCTGGGGGTCTACATTGAAAACCCAGAGACTGAGATTTGTTTTAGATTGCCTGACCATAATGCAGTGCTGAAGATAGCGATTGGGGCGATCACGAAATGCGTGAGGTGGTATAGTGTTAAAGCGAAGACGTCGAATATGAACTTCTTTACGGAAAGTAAACAGGCCATAAGAACTAAAATAACCAGGACGGTAAGGTCACGAACAGTCGTGGAATGTAAGAAGGAGATTAACGCTTTCATCGTTTGGTTGCCGGGCCATAGCGGAATAACTGGGAATGAGAAAGCACACGATTTGGCAGTAAAGGCCAGAAAGGTGCCGTCAATAAACTTGGTTAACCCGAAGCCGGAGGCCACCATAGCGCAGAGGTTAGGTTAGCATGTCATCTTATGACGCTGAACAACACCTGGGTTCGAATCCTGGCGAGAACATCAGAAAAAATTTTCGGCTGTGGTTTCCCCCTTCTAATGCTGACAACATTTGTGAGGTACTATGCCATGTAAAACTTCTCTCCAAAGAGGTGTCGCACTGCGGCACTCCATTCGAACTCGGCTATAAAAGGGAGGCCCTTTCTCATTGAGCTTAAACTTGAATCGAACTGCACTCATTGACATGTGAGAAGTTTACCCCTGTTCCTTAGTGGAATGTTCATGGGCAAAATTTGCAATTTAACCAGAAGCCCTTCGGGTTCGAAGTAGTCCGAGTGAAGGGTGTGGGTGACGAATGTTCCCTGTTCCTTAGTGGAATGTTCATGGGAAGCCCTTCGGTTCGACGCAGTCCAGGCCATGCCAGTATAGCTGGAAATGTGAAAGCACACGATTTGGCAGTAAAGGCCAGAAAATTGCCGTCAATAAACTTGGTTAACCCGAAGACGGAGGCCACTATAACGCAGAGGTTAGCATGTCCACCTATGACGCCGAACGCCTGGGTTCGAATCCTGGCGAGACCATAAGAAAAAATTTTCAGTTGTGGTTTTCCCTCCTAATGTTGACAACATTTGTGAGGTACTATGCCATGTAAAACTTTTCTCCAAAGAGGTGTCGCACGCCATTCGGACTCGGAGGCCCCTTATCATTGAGCATTAAACTTGAATCGGACTGCACTCATTGATTCCTTAGTGGAATTTTCATGGGCAAAATTTGCAATTTAACCCGAAGCCCTTCGGGTTCGAAGCAGTCCGAGTAAAGTGCGTGGGCGTGCGTATGTAACTCTGTGGTACAGCAAAACGGTCGGTAGGATGGCGAAAATCCTATGCGAAGATCCAGATCGTCAGAAGACGAGGCTATTACTGAAAGGAAGTAAGGAGGTCAGTATAGCTTATGGTAACGGGGCACATAGGACTACAGGTTCACTTATATAAAATCGGTGAGGCAAGCGATAGAATGTGTAGGGCATGCGGGGAATATGAAAAGACGTTGAAGTATTTCCCATGTCATTAGCCGGCTTCCGCTGCTAACAGATACCGGCACTTAGGTGGGGACATAATACCAGACTTGAACCATCTTAGGGGGGGTGGCATGGGCAATAATTAAGTATTTTCTAAGTAGCATGGATTAGAAATGAAACAAAATATTCAATTGGAGATTGTATATCTTTTTCGATCGTATCACTGTTAATTTGGACTGATATGTTACTTGATTACATAATAAATGAATCCAATTAATTATCAAAGGGAAACATTACCAATTATGTTTCAACAAAATGATGATAGTAGGAGAATTCCCGTTACAAATACTACTACCTTTAATATCCACTAATGATATCTCCACTTCACCTTAACTTAACAGGTCAACCCTCCGGAATCAAATTTCTTACTCACTGCCACTGCCAGACGACATATGAAGGAAGCAAAAACATGCTGGTTGTTACAGTTTGCCCAATGCCAAAGTTGTTGTTGGCAATGTTAAACTTAAACTTGTTATTGCCAATGTTCCTGTTGTCGTTGTTGTTGGTGCTGCATGGCAATGTTGGTGGTGGATGTGAGGGCTGATGCTGCGACGACGGGTGATGTTGCTCTTCGTTTAACTTTCATGAAATTATAATTTGGTTTGTAATATGAATCGCTTCTTACGTTATATACTCCACTCCTATGGTCTGATTTCAGTTTTTGGTTGCTCTGCATGGTTTACTCCCACTCCCTGGTCCTCCAAGGAGTCGAAGAGCATGCCAAAGGTTTTGGCCTTCACTCTCATGGTAGACCGAAGCTAGCAAACTACAGAAACAGACACTCACACCGGAACTAACAGCATGCAAGAGTGAGTGTAGAGCATAAAACATTCATTGAAAATATTTTAATTAATGAAAAAGCTTTCGCAGAAGCTGTACTGGCAATCTACTACCTACTACAACCATGGAGGGCAGCACTCAGTTAGCAACTATGAGTGTTGGCTGTACTCCACTCTTTGCATTGGCCAAATTTGGGATCTCATCAGATACGAGTATGAATTTAAAGTTGTTGTTTTCAAGACACAAAACTTTTCTTATACTTGGAGTCCTTGCCTCCCAAGTTCCTTGTGGCCAAGGAACTTTAGTTTAGTGTCTTGATTTTGCCCCCTTGTTTCTCTTTCCCTAAGCTGTGGCCAGAATGCACTCGAAGGGTGATTTTGTGGCAAAGGATTTAGGCCCTGATTAGGCATAAAAACCCAAATTGAAATGTTTACCCGGCTACTGCATGTTCTCCCCCTCCACTTTCTTTCCTCTCATACTGATGTTTGTTATTGCTAGGCTTTTTTGCATTTTACATTTAATTTTAGGCAGAAGTTTGTTACTCAACTTTTAGTGGTTGGCTTTGAAGGTAACAAAAATATGATTAAAGTTTCAAGTTGAGGCAAATTATTTGGAAATTTGTTTCATCAGATGGAAAACTAAGAAATTAAAATTGCAGAAAATATGGTTAAAAAATATAAATTTTAAACAATACTTGAAACGAAGAAAATGTGCTTTGTAGCAATTCAATTAATAATGAACTGCACGTTCGACAAACAGGTGGACAGACATAGCTAGATGCTCATAAAAACGTTATGACTTTCATGATATTTTATAGGGTCGTAAAGAACGATATGTGAAGTTGTATGCTATGGTGGAAGATTTTTCATATAAGAATTGCACCTTGTAAGGGCTCAAGAAGCAAAATCGGAAAACCATGTTGAAGCTCATGCGAGAAGCCGTTGTACAAAATTTCAACCAACTTGGATAATAACTGCGCCCTCTAGAGGCTCAAGAAGTCAAGATCAAGGATCGGTTTATATGGCAGCTATATTAGGTTCTGTATCGATTTGAGCCACACTAAGCAATGTTGTTGGAAATCATAGCAAAACAGCTCATGCAAAATTTCAGCCAAATCGAATAGGAATTGCGCCCTCTAGAGGCTCAAGAAGTTAAGGCCCAAGATCGGTTTATATGGCAGCTATATCAAAACATGGACCGATTTGGCCGATTTGCAATCTCAAACGACTTAGACTAATAAAAGGTATTTGTGCAAAATTTCAAGCGCCTAGCTTTATTTTTTCGAAAGTTAGTGTGCTTTCGACAGACAGACGGACGGATGGACAGACGGACGGACAGACGGACGGACAGATGGACGGACGGACGGACAGACAGACGGACGGACAGGCGGATGGACGGACAGACGGACGAACAGACGGACAGACAGACATTCAGACAGACGGACAGACAGACATTCAGACAGACGGACAGACGGACGGACAGACAGACGGACGTTAATAGCTAGATCGATTTAAGATGTCATGGCGATCAAGAATATATATACTTTATGGGGTCTTAGATGCATATTTCGAGGTGTTACAAACAGAATGACGAAATTTGTATACCCCCATCCTATGGTGGAGGGTATAAAAAGCATTTCTTGTCCTGATGATATAACGGCTGAAATACCCGATGACTGCAACATCAACACATCATGTTGTTTGTTAAGTTCGGCCGGGCCTAACTTTGGATACCCACCACCTCGGATGTATATGTAAACCACTTTTCATCAAAATCCGGTGAAAATTGCTTGCCTAATGTCCCACAACAGTTAAATTGAAATATTTTCCGATTTGGACCAAATTCTAATAAGTACATAGCTATATCTAAAAATAATCCGATCTAAACATATACGACACGGCCTTTTATGAGGTCAAGACTTCAAATCGAGATATCGGTCTATATGGAGCTATATTCAAATCTGGACCGGTTTGGGTCAAGTTGCAGAAAAATGCCAAAGAGCCTAACACAACTCACTGTCCAAAATTTCGGCGAAATCGGGCAATAAATGCGCCTTTTATGGGCCCAAAACCTTGAATCGAGAGATTGGTCTATATGGCAGCTATATTCAAATCTGGACAGATCTGGGCAAAATTGAAGAAGGACGTCGAAGAACCCAACCTTACCCACTGTCTCAAATTTCGGCGACGTGGGATAATAAAGGCGTCTTTTATGGCTCCAAAATCTAAAACCGAGAGATCGGTCTATACGGCAGCTATATACAAATCTGGACCGATCTGCGCCATATTGCAGAAGTATATCAAGAGGCTTAACATAACTCACTGTCCCCAATTTCGGCGACATCGGGCAAAAAATGAGCCTTTTATGGGCCCAAAACCTTAAATCGAGAAATCGGCCTATATGACAGCTATAATCAAATCTGGACCGATCTAGGCCAAATTAACGAAGGATATCAAAGGGCCTTACACAACTCACGGTCCCAAATTTCAGCAAAATCGGATAATAAATGTGGCTTTTATTGGCCTAAGACCCTAAATCAGAGGATCGGTCCATATGGCAGCTATAACCAAATCTGGAACGATCTGTGCCAAATTGAAGAAGGATGTCGAAGGGCTTAACACAACTCACTGTCCCAAATTTCAGCGGCTTCGGACAATAAATGCGCTATTTATGGGCCTAAAACCTTAAATCGAGAGATCGGTCTATATGGCAGCTATATCCACATCTAGACCGATCTGAGCCAAGTTGGCGAAGGATGTCGAAGAGCCTAACGCAACTCACTGTCCAAATTTCAGCGAAATCTAATAAAAAATGTGGCTTTTATGGGCCTTAGACCCTAAATCGGAGGATCGTTCTATATGGCAGCTATATCCAAATCTGGACCGATCTGAGCCAAATTGACAAAGGATGTCGAAGGGCCTAACACAACTCACAGTCTTAAATTTCAGCAAAATCAGATAATAAGTGTGGCTTTTATGTCCCTAAGACCCTAAATCGGCGGATCGGTCTACATGGGGGTTATATCAAGATATCGTCCGATATAACCCATCTTCGAACTTAATTCGCTTATGAATAAAAAAAGAATCTGTGCTAAGTTTCAGCTCAATATCTCTATTTTTAAAGACTGTAACGTGATTTCAGCAAACAGACGGACGGACATGGCTAGATGGTCTTAGATTTTTACGCTGATCAAGAAATTTCCTAATGCAAAATTTTTCTCAGTGTTTAATAGATTTTCGTAACATTTTCCAACAAATGAACCAAAATCAAAGATGACCATCAAATTCATACCTCAATCCGAAGAGAAGTTGTATCTCTAACAAAAATTAAACCTAATTTTATTATGCGGTAATCAAATTCAATTCCTAATCAATTTATTAGAACATTTGGTGTAATGAAAATGGCATTCAAATCACATGGCAAACGATTAAATGCGATCAATTCTTTTTTGACCTCAATATTTATTTTCAATTTTTATGACGATTTACGTGGAATTGATACTAAAGTCGGTTTTATTGTCAAAGTGGCAAAGGGCGAACGGACGTAGCGCCATCAATTTCAGTACAAGCTGTTCAATAGCCACAAATGTTGCTGCTGCTTCATTTTGTGCTCAATTTTCCCCTCAGCCAACACACATGCTGAGGTTGGTGCGCCACATCAACGCTGTGTATGCCTCTGCTCTCCATATAATCAAATTTAAGTACAAAATTATAACAAATTCCTTTTAATTTCTTTTAACACTTTATTGACGTAGCAGAAGCATAAAAATCATGGCGAACTGAAACGAAGGCGACCCAGAAACCGCAGCTGCCTTAAACACCACAGAGAAAAAGGAGCAGCAGTAGACACTATGGTGGCGGTAGGGGATTTGATCTCAAGTGGTGGTGATTTTTATGTTGGATTCAATAAAAACACAAAAGCTTTAAGGACCTTTAACAGAAGGCAAGCAAAGGCAACAACTGGAAAATAAAAGAACCAAAAGAAGCATAAATAAAAAAAGAAGGCGTTGAAAAGAAGCACTACATAAATTCGTTAGGAAAGCAGGGACCGAAAGCAAAAAAAAAAAAAAAAATATAATTCAGTCTGCAAACGCGCCCTATGAACAATAACAGCAAAAAACCTGCGGCTGGGAGGGAGGAAGACATAAGAAGGCCATGTTGTGGTCTAAGTATGAGGGTTATGTGTTGCCAGAAAGAGCCTGGAACAGACGCCATTGTCTCTCATTCGATGGCGGACAATTGGTTGGAAGGGGCCAAAGTTTTATGAAGTTTACTTTTATTCCAGGGTTTCGTTTCTCCTCTTATTCTCGATCTTCAGCTTAGTTGCTCCATATGTCTACAACCAATGACCCACACTCGCCCCTCGTTCTCCTTCACATGCTCGCCAACAATGAGAAGTAGTATGAGCATGAAAAGAAAGAGGGCAATTCAATTCAATTGTGCTTATTTTTTATATTCTCGTTCATCTTACAGCCTTTATTATTTTTATTTTATGATTATTATTGTATCCCGTAAGCATGTGTGTGTGTGTGTGCCTGTGTGTTTCTCTTTATGAGTGCATGTGTAAGTGCGCCTGCCTTGAGTGTATAATTTTTTATATGCTTACGAATCTGCCACCTGACTTGACTTGGCTCATGTCTTACTTTTTTTTATATGTCTTAGCCACCAAGTCAAGTTATGGCCCGGCATATTCGGTTGCCCAAGGGGTTTGTGACGTTCCTGCTAAGTAATTGTGAAAACATACGACTTTATATACCATCCCATCGACATTGGTTATGAAAACTAAATCGGAATTTTACATGGAGGCATTGAAGGTCAGCATTGGCTTTGCAATTGGGAATTAATTCTTGGTGTGTCGGTGTGACGAAATTTGCCAAAATTGCTTGAATGCCTATTTTTTGTGCTGGAATGGAGTTTTGCCAAAAATCAGGAAGATCTAAGTGCAACAGCAAAGTGGGGTACCGAAAGTGGTCTGGGTATAAATCCTGGTGTGGCAACTTGTATCTCTCGTTTTCAGCAGGAGATACAAGTTGCCTACAATGAAACCTGTCTCCTTGGGTGGAAAGAGTGGTCCATTTACAGAAAGCGCAAAATATCTGGGTGTTTTGCTGCACAGGAAATTGAACTTCAAATCCAACATTTTGCAAAATGGGAAACAAAGGCCACTCTTGCCCTATACACCTGCAAGAGAGCTATGGGCAAAAGTTGGGGATTTAGACCGCGCGTCATGCATTGGGTATATACTGCAGTTGTCAGACCTATTATGGTATATTGTGTTGTGGTCTGGTGGACGGCGCTTCAAAAATCCACCTACTGCTCAATACTTAACCGGATCCATTAAAGGATGGCTTGTTTGTGCACCACAGCCGCACTTAGGACGACAAAATCTGATGCACTGAATTCAATGCTACATATTATGCCTCTGGACATTGAGGCTACCCAAATTCCAGCGACCACTGCCCTTGAGGTTAAGGGAGCTTTATCTTTTGTCATGTGCCAGCTACGGACACTGTGTTATCCTTAATACAATATCCCATGTTTCAGGCAGTGTGGATTACAAACTAGCTGAGCCGCTTTTTGATAAAAAATTACTGTACCACTATGCCTGATAGAACCGATTGGAACAACGATAACCCTGGTAATAGAAGTTACAGAGACTTCTCCACAATTGGTTGCAAACTAAACGACCAGGTGGGCTTTGGGGTGTACTCTAAAGATCTAGAACTGGTCATATCGAAGAGGTTGCTTTATACACACTGCAGTGGTCGGTTCACTGCAGTGTATATCAAGCAGAGATCCTTGCAATTAAGGAAGTGCTGGAATGGCTAAGATATAATGCCATTACGACGATTGGCGTAAATATCTTCTCAGACAGCCAGGCAGCCATTAAATCCCTGGAGAACGTATTTTTGAAAACAAAAATCGCCCTTGACTGTCGCAGATATCTCAACGAGATGGCTGAACAGTTCTAAATTTACCTGTTCTGGTTAACGGGTCACATAGATATCCCAGGGAATTGTAAAGCGGATAAGCTTGCGAGACTAGGAATTACTCTACACATTCCAAGGACACTGGAATCTGTGGGTATGCCTCTAGCGACATGTAAGCTAAGATTTCAGGACCAGGCCCGAAGGGCATAGAATGATAGATTGGTCACAAAGTGGGGGCTGTGAACATTCCAAAACTATGTGGCCCCATCTAGACTTGAAGAGGTCTACTGCTTTGCTCTCATTGGCTAGAACAGGCGTCTCAGTCATTGTGTCCGTCATGACAGGTCACTGTCTAATCTGAAAACATAAAGTCTATTGTAGTCTAATCGTAGTCTTATCGTAGTCCAATCGTAGTCTCATCGTAGTATAATCGTAGTCTAATCGTAGTCTAATCGAAGTCTAATCGTACTCTTATAGTAGTTTAATCGTAGTCTAATCGCAGTTAAATCGTAGTCTAATAGATATCTAATCGTAGTCATGTCGTAGTCTAATCGTAGTATATTCTCAATCTAATCGTAGTACAATCGAAGTCTAATCGGAGTTTAATCGTGGTCTTATCGTAGTTTAATCATAGTCTAATCGTAGTCTAATCGTAGTCTAAACGTAGTCTAAACGTAGTCTAATCGTAGTCTTATCGTAGCATAATCATAGTCTAATTGTAATCTGATCGTAGTCTAATCGTATTCTAGTCGTAGTCTAATCGTAGTCCATTGGTATTCAAATAGTAGTCTAACGTGGTTTAATCGCGTTATAATCGTAGTCTAATCGTACTATGATCGTAGTTCAACATTAGTCTAGTCGTGCTCTAATCGTAGTCTAATCGTAGTCTTATCGTAGTCTAATCGTAGCGTAATCGTAGTCTAATCGTAGTCAAATCGTAGTCAAATCGTAGTCAAATCGTAGTCTAATCGTAGTCTAATCGTAGTCTATTCGTAGTCTAATCGCAGTGTAATCGTAGTCTTACCATAGTCTAAACGAAGTCTAATCTAAGTCGAATCGTAGTCTTATCATTGTCTAATCGCTGACTTATCATAGTTTAATCGCGGTCTACTCTTCGTAGTCCTAGTCTAATCATAGTCTAATCGTAGTACAATCGCAGTCCAATCGTAGTCTAATCGTAGTCTAATCGTAGTCTAATCGTAGTCAAATCGTAGTCTAATCGTAGTCTAATCGTAGTCTAATCGTAGTCTAATCGTAGTCTAATCGTAGTCTAATCGTAGTCTAATCGTAGTCTAATCGTAGTCTAATCGTAGTCTAATCGTAGTCTAATCGTAGTCTAATCGTAGTCTAATCGTAGTTTAATCGTAGTCAAATGGTATTCTAATCGTAATCTAATCGTAGTACAATGGTATTCGTTGTTGCTAATCGTTGTAGTTTAATCGTAGTATAATCGTAGTCCTCTCGATGTCTAATCGTAGTCAAATCATAGTCCTATCGTAGTCAAATTCATACCTAATTCTATTCCAATCGTTGTCCAATCGTAGTCTAATCGTAGTCAAACGTGGTCTAATCGTAGTCTAATCGTAGTCGAATCGTAGTGTAATCGTAATCTAATCATAGTCTAATCGTAGTCTAATCGTAGTCCAATCGTAGTCTAATCGTAGTTTAATCGTGGTCAAATCGTTTTCTAATCGTATCCTAATCGTAGTCCAATGGTATTCAAACAGTAGTCTAACGTGGTCTAATCGTATTATTATCGTAGTATAATCATAGTTCAATATTAGTCTAATCGTAGTGCAATATAAGTCTAATCGTTGTAGTATAGTCGTAGTCTAATCATAGTCTAATCATAGTCTAATCGTAGTCTAATCGTAGTCTAATGGTAGCCCAATCGTAGTCTAATTATATTCTTGTCGTAGTCTTATCGTAATCTAATCGTAGTCAAATCGTAATCTAATCATAATCTAATGGTAGTCCTATCGTAGTCTAATCGTAGTTTAAACGTAGTCAAATCGTAATCTAATCGTAGTCTAATCAAAATCTAATCGTAGTCTAATCAAAATCTAACCGTAGTATAATCGTAGTCCTACAGTAGTCTAATCGTAGTTTAATCGTATTCAAATCGTAGTCCAATGGTATTCAAATAGTAGTCTAACGTGGTTTAATCGTGGTATAATCGTGGTCTACTCGTGGACTAATCGTATTCAAATCGTAGTCCAATGGTATTCAAATAGTAGTCTAATCGTGGTCTAATCGTAGTCTAATCGAAGTCTGATCGTAGTCTGATCGTAGTCTAATCGTAGTCTAATCGTAGTCTATTCGTAGTCTAATCGTAGTCCAATCGTAGTGTAATCGTAGTATAGTCGTAGTTTAGTCGTAGTCTAGTCGTAGTCTAATCGCAGTCAAATCGTAGTCAAATCGTAGTCTAATCGTAGTCCAATCGTAGTCCAATCGTAGTCCAATCGTAGTCCAATCGTAGTCTAAGCGTAGTATAGTCGTAGTCTAATCGTGTCTAATCGTAGTCTAATCGTAGTATAGTCGTAGTCCAATCGTAGTCGAATCGTAGTCGAATCGTAGTCGAATCGTAGTCGAATCGTAGCCGAATCGTAGTCGAATCGTAGTCTAATCGTAGTCTAATCATAGACTTATCGTAGTCGAATCGTAGTCTAATCGTAGTCTTATCGTAGTCTAATCGTAATCTAATCGTAGTCTTATCGTAGTCTAATCGTAGAAGAATCGAAGTATAATCGTAGTCCAATCGTAGCTGAATCGTAGTCGAATCGTAGTTTAATCGTTGTCTAATCGTAGTCTTATCGTAGTCGAATCGTAGTCTAATCGTAGTATAGTCGTAGTCCAATCGTAGTCGAATCGTAGTATAATCGTAGTCTTATCGTAGTCGAATCGTAGTCTAATCGTAGTCTAATCGTAGTCTAATCGTAGTCTAATCATAGACTTATCGTTGTCGAATCGTAGTCTAATCGTAGTCTTATCGTAGTCTAATCGTAATCTAATCGTAGTCTTATCGTAGTCTAATCGTAGAAGAATCGAATTATAATCGTAGTCCAATCGTAGCTGAATCGTAGTCGAATCGTAGTCGAATCGTAGTTTAATCGTTGTCTAATCGTAGTCTAATCGTAGTCTACTCGTAGTATCTAATTGTAGTCTAGTCTTTCTCCAAAAAATCGGTTTAGTTCGATTTTGCTGCCTGTTTTAAAGGCTAAGCTTAATTGGGTGTAGGTATTAGCTCTCGTTGTTATTCATGTTATTTCAAAGTATACCTGTTGATGTCCTTTAAACCACCGACCTGATTTCGTTGACACTTACCTGAAAAGTAAAGAGAAAAAATATAATTAGTAAAGGTAATGGTTAAGAATTCGTGAGTAATTGTATAGAAAATGAATATAAAGCAACGAAGCAGCGCATACAGAGTGAACTACGTTGTTGACTTTAGAGAAATAGTAAACCCAAAATAAATGTGTTTGAAGTGTGTCATAGAGATCAAGAATACATAGTTGAAGGTTAAGACATTCTATGTTGATATACTCCGTACGTTATATGAAAACTTGGAACTCTTCGAGGTTTAGTTTAGCAAAAAATTCAGATGTTGAATCAACAAATAGCGGGCTAGTCACACAGGTATGCCACCAATTAGTGTACCTGTGTTGAGTCTAAATTTTTTTCTAAAACCTTTAAGGTAGTACTCATTAAATAAGTGTAACTCTAAAGTTTCCATCGCCATTTTCAAATATGTGTGAAGAGTGTTAAGACTTCGTAGAAAGACAAGAGTAGAAAGAACTAATTCTAGGCATTGTGACATAAACTGATGATGCTGGAACAGGGTGTTCCCGCATTTATGCCAAATATCAGAATTGTTAAATGTGGTTTTGTAGCCAACGACTGTTGTTGCTGTTGTTGTTGTTGTTGCAAACAACGGAATGTTTTGTTATGCGGGCTTTTGTTGTTTCTATTTTAGGTGTGAATATATCTACAAAAAATTCTCAAACGCACTCACACACAGCAAGTGAGTGGCGTTGTTTGTATGTGTGTAGGTATGGTTATGGTCCCGTTTCCGCCTTTTGTCATAAAAACCAAATAATGCCGAATGCCTTTGTTCCATGACAAGAAAATAAGAAAATTGTAACAGGAATAGAATCCCATGCCACGCCACACCATACCACACCACACCACGATTCAATTCAATGGATTAATGGAGCTAAAGAAGTGAATATACAAACATCAGAGGCGGCAAAAACAACTACAAAAGCCGAATTCAAACATTTTGTCGATTTGCCTTTAGGCCATTTGAAAGGAAAAAACAAAAAAAAATAAGAAAAACGGAAATTCCTGGGGTAGGACTCTCAGACAAATTCAGTCACAAACTCATATGCATGCATATGTCTATGTATGCACAATGAGGTAGGTGTGTATGTGTATGTGTATGTGAGCGACGAGTTTTGTTTTCAATTTGCAATTCTAATGTAATTTTTACGTTTCTTTAAGTTCCCTTGTTTTGTTCTCCTTCGTCATTTTCCTTGGCTTGTGACTTCTTTTATATTTGTTCGCTTTTCCGCTTTCCTTTCATCTTAATAAGGTTGCTGGCGGTATTTGCTGTTGTTGTTGTTGCTGCTGTACAGATACTTGTGTTACCTTTCAGCATGGCTTCTGTTTACTTCGACTCGTGTCGAGAGAGCTTCGCCTGATTTTTATTCATTCTTCAGGTTTATAGGCATTGGCCTTGTTTCTTTCTTTTTTTGCTGAGCTTTACTCTCCCCATCCTAACAGGTCTTTATTGTTGTTGTTATCGTTGCTTTGTTTCTGTTTTCATTTTTGTTGTTGCAAGGTTGTGTAAAGGCACATTACGAGTTTTTAGATTTGCCTTCCGCTGAGTTTGCTGGTAGGACCAATAAGCCAGTATTGTGTGATGTAAATGTAAGTATGTGTGTGTGCTTGTGTTCCAACACTGTGTGTGTGTATGTGTGCTCTCCTCAGCTATTGTCATTGGTAATTGTATTACAAATGCCTCTGAAACAAATCGATTATATTAACGGCTTTTTCCGACAAATAACTAAGTTTACCTCAATAAAACGGAATAAATAGACTTTTTTTTCGATTATGGCCGGAAATAACATTCTCACTCTTGAGAATAATGGAAATCTTTTACAAATGTCTTAATTTTAATGCCACCACTAGACAAATGTAATGATAACAATTCACGAAATGAAACTGTTATGAACTACAATGGGAATTGGGTAGATTATGGCAGAGATTGATTGATTTTCCTTTTTAGGAAAATCAAACAATTTCTGCAGGGGGATAACATAATCATAGGGCCCACCTATCGGACTCGGAATCTCTAGGCCCCTGAAATTTTGTATAACGTCTAGCAAAAACCTTCGCCTTCACTTAGATTTTATTGGGATATCTCCATTCATTCTAAAATGGCAGAATGATTTTCACTTCTTTTGTAATCTTTCAAAAGCGTGATTTGTTGACGATTGGACAACAAATATGACCTGTATCTTGATCACAAGAATACATGGACTCACAGACGGACAAGGCTAAATCGAATCAGAAAATGATTCTGAGTCGATCGGAATACTTATCGATGGGTCTAGCTCTTCTCCTTCTTAGCGTTGCAAACAAATGCACAAACTTATAATACCCAGTGCCACAGTGGTGGTGTAGGGTATTAAAATATGCTCAGAGTCCGCAAATGTCAGAAAGACAAAAACAACAATACCTGGTCTCGAACGCATCACAAAAACACATGATTAAAAGCCAGGCAATTCAAACAACGATGTTGATACATGAGGGATTATGTTCTGCAAGGATCACTACCGCAATCAAATGTGGTAGCAAATTTTTTTTCCACATTCGATTTTCATATGGATCTATATATAAATACTACAAACGAACTTTAAGAGGTGATTTTTAGACACTTCGATGTGTTGTAAAGGAAATGACAAAATGAATATAGCCCCATGCTTCGGTGGTGGGCATAAAAATTTTATTTTAAAACGCATTAACGTTAAGACCTTTTTGTCAAATTTCAGTGAAATCGCCTTTTATGGGGCCAAGACTTTAAATCGAGATACCGGTCTATATGGCAGCTATATTCAAATCTGGACCGATCTGGGCCAAATTACAGAAAAATGTCGAGGGGCTTAACTTGACTCACTGTTTCAAATTTCAGCGACACCGGACAATAAATGCGCCTTTTATGGCCCCAAAACCTAAAACCGAGAGATCGGTCTATATGGCAGCTATATCCAAATTTGGACCAATCTATGCCAAATGCATGACAAGGGGCTTAACATAACTCACTGTCCCAAATTTCAGCGACATCGGACAATGAATGCGCCTTTTATGGGCCCAAAACTTTATATCAAGAAATCGCTCTATATGGCAGCTATAACCAAATCTGAACCGATCTGAGCCAAATTAACGAAGGACGTCGAAGGGCCTCAAACAACACTTTTCCCCAAATTTCAGCCAAATCGGACGATAAATGTGGATTTTATGGGTCTAAAACCCTAAATCGGCGGATCGGTCTATATGGCAGCTATATTCAAATCTGGACCGATTTGGGTCAAATTAACAAAAAATGTCGGAAAGCCTAACACAACTCACTGTCCCAAATTTCAGCAAAATCGGATAATAAATGTGGCTTTTATGGGCCCAAGACCCAATCGGAGTATCGGTCTATATGGCAGCTATATCCAAATCTGGACCGATCTGGGCCAAATTGACGAAGGATGTCGGAGGGCCTAGCACAACTCACTGTCCCAAATTTCAACAAAATCGGATAATAAATGTGGCTTTTATGGGCCCAAAACACTAAATCGGCAGATCGGTCTATATGGCAGCTATATCCAAATCTGAACCGATCTGGGTCAAATTGACGAAGGATGTCGGAGGGCCTAACACAACTCACTATCCCTTCTTATCCGATTTGAATGAATTTTTGCACGAAGTATTTTGCAATGATATCCAACAACTGTGCCAAGTATGGATCAAATCGGTTCATAACCTGGTATAGGTGCCATATAAAGCGATCTGGGGTCTTGATTTCTTGAGCCTCTAGAGGGCGCAATTGTTATTCGATTTGAATGAATTTTTGCACGAAGTATTTTGTTATGATATCCAACAACCGTCCCAAGAATGATCCAAATCGGTTCATAACCTGATATAGCTGCCATATAAACCGATCTGCCATATATCCGATTTGGCTAAAATTTTGCATGACGTATTTAATTTTTACTTTCAACAACTTTGTCAAATCGGTTCATAGTCTGATATGGCAGCCATATAAACCGATCTGGTGTCTTAACTTCTTGAGCCTCTAGGGTGCGCAATTATTATCCGATTTGTCTGAAATTGTGTAAGACAGATCCTTTCAGACGTGTTTATTATGGTCTGAATCGGTCTATAGCCCGATACAGCTCCCATATAAATCGATCTCTCTATTTTACTTCTTGAGCCCCCAAAGGGCGCAATTCTTATTCGAATTGGCTGACATTTTACAAAGGTCTCCAACATATAATTTAGTTGTGGTCCAAACTAATTGCAGAGCATATCCGTTTTTTGCCTAAGAAGAGATGCCGGGAAAAGAACTCGACAAATGCGATCCATGGTGGTGGGTATATAAGATTCGGCCCGGCCGAACTTAGCACGCTTTTATTTGTTTTTTTTTTTTTTATTTCTCAAAAGTCCGTACAAAAAGCCTGCTGGTGGTCTACAATATCTATTTTGGTCTTGAAGATTGTCGACTTAATTTTTTTTTTTTTTTTGAACTTTAGTAGTGGGTGGCTTTATATTTTGCGATTTATTTAAGCATTTCTGGTTGATATTTATGTTGATGCAAGATTGGGTTTGGTGACAAAATTAACAACGACTTTGCTGCTAAGAATGCTCAAATCCGATTTTCCAGTTAAAAATTATGCAGATCGGAATAATAAATGTTGAATATATGGATTTTTAAAATACCGTCCATTTGAGGCCTAAATTGCCCCATACGGACAACACCATACTCTTTGAAAGTTTCTGAAATATCGGTTCAGCCATTTTACAGTATAACGAAAAACGAACAAAGCGCAGCTCATTAACTATTATATGAGAGACATCGACAAAGTTAGAAGTTTTAACAAACTCCATTCTTGTAGTCAATTAAGGTGGTTTAATTCAAAAGAATTAAAAAAAAAATTTTATATTTTAGAAATTGTAAAAAATTGTTGGTTTTTTCTAGAATTTTTTATTTTTATAAATATTAGTTGAAGTTAAATGTCGCTGAAAATTGATTTTGGCGAAAAGATTTTGTAAATTATGTTATTTTAGCGGAAATATAATTTTATTGGTAAATATAAAAAAAAAACTTTTTAAAAATTAGTTATGAACTTTAGCAATACCAAATGGTGTTTTATTTATTTCAATATAACCATAGGTAGCTGTCACTCCTTACTATTGCAACCAATGTACTAGGGAGCGTATGGTGTATACAAACATTATTATCACGTATCCGCAGCCATGTACCCAGCACTCAGTTCTTTTGAACATGGTTGCGTATGAATGATTTTTTTCTCTCCTTTGATTATCAATACAAATCTTTAACGCATTCAAACGAATAATGAAAGGATGAAATATATTCAATTAATTTGCAACACAATCATGCATAAAGCCCTTAAGAAGCGAAGTACAAGCAGCAGCGACTACTACTTCTGCAACCGCAGCATAATTTGTTACGCTAAAATTTTCTTTAGAATTTAATTTCGCACAAAAGCTTTTTGCCTCAATGACGACGATGGCGAGAAGGTGGAGAACAGCTATAATGAAATCCTTCTTTTTTTTGCTTTTCTTTTATGTTGAAGAACAATTTCCTTCTAATGCATGCCGCCCAGCCACCGTTTAATGCTGAGGATGAAATGTAGCAAACCAACGAGGACATGTAATTTACTTTTTCAAAGAAACAATAAACCGAGGAGATGGTGATGAAGCTAGTAGGGCAGGTGGAAAGTCTATGATAATTCTTGGGAGGTTTTTTTCTCATCTCCAGCTGCTGTGGCAAAAGGCAAACAATTATTTCAATTTCATTTGGCAAATATTAGAAACAACCACATGTAAAAGTAGTTCTAAAGCGACATTATCGTTGTCAAAGCATGTGGGGTTAGTACAGTTTAGGGCTAAGCAATTATTATACGTAGCTTTGGTGAAGGACAAAATAGGTACCAAATGGGGGCAGCTTCTGAAACAGGAAAGTATTTAAAATTGTTAAAAATCATTTTGACAATGTTTTTTCTTTCATAATGCTGAATGGAATTAGCTAAATTCTTTCCGCTTTGAAAGAAATGACTTAGAGAAATATGAAATTCATATTGCCTTAAGAGGCAAACTTTATTTCCATATTCGATTTTCAATAAGGATCTAAGTTCAAATCAGTCGTTGTTCAGGCAGCAACGAATGAACATGCGCATGGATGAATATACCTTCACCTCCGAAGGATGGGGGTATATTCATTTTGATATTCCGTTTGCAACACATAGAAATATCCATTTTCGACCCTATATCGAAAATGCGACAAAAGGATGTCAGAGTAAAAATCTAAGACGATCTAGCCATGTCCGTCCGTCTGTCTGTTGAAATCCCGCTTCAGTCTTTAAAAAAAGAGATATTGAGCTAACATTTTGCACAGATTCTTTTTTTTGCCCATAAGCTGGTTAAGTTCGAAGATGGGCTATATGGGACTATATCTTGATATAGGCCCCATATAGACCGATCGGCCGATTTAGGGTCTTAGGCCCATAAAAGCCACATTTATTATCCGATTTTGTTGAAATTTGGGGTAGTGAGTTGTGTTAGGCCCTTCGACATCCTTCTTCAATTTGGCCCCGATAGGTCCAGATTTGGATATAGTTGCCATATAGACCGATCCACCGATTTAGGGTCTTGAGCCCATAAAAGCCACACTTATATTCCGATTTTGCTGAAATTTGGGAAGGTGAGTTGTGTTAGGCTCTTCGATATTCTTCGTCAATTTGGCCCAGATCGGTTCAGATTTGGATATAGCTGCCATATAGACCGATCTCTCGATTTAAGGTTTGAAGCCCATAAAAGGCGGATTAATTGTCCGATGTCGCCGGAATTTGGTACAGTGAGTTAGGTTAAGCCTCTCAACATACTTTTGCAATATGGCACAAATCGGTCCAGATATGGATATAGCTGCCATATAGACCGATCTCTCGATTTAAGGTTTTGAACCCATAAAAGGCGGATTTATTGTTCGATGTCGCCGGAATTTGAGACAGTTAGTAAAGCTAAGCCTCTCGACATCAATCTTCAATTTGGCTCAGATCGGTTCAGATTTGGATATAGCTGCCATATAGACCGATCTCTCGATTTAAGGTTTGAGCCCATAAAAGGCGAATTTATTGCCCGATGTCGCTGAAATTGAGGACAGTAAGTTATGTTAAGACCTTCGACATCATTCTTCAATTTGGCTCAGATCGGTTCAGATTTGGATATAGCTGCCATATAGACCGATCTCTCGATTAAAGGTCTTGCGTCCATAAAAGGCGCATTTATTATCCGATTTAGCTGAAATTTGGGACAGTGAGTTGTGTTAGACTTTTCGATATCCTTCTTTAATTGGGCTCAGATCGGTCTAGATTTGGATATAGCTGCCATATAGACCGATCCGCCGATTTAAGGTCTAAGGCCCTCAATAGCCACATTTATTAGCCGGTTTAGCCAAGATTTGCGACAGTGAGTTGTGTTAGGTCCTTCGTCATCCTTCTTCAATTTGGCCCAGATCGGTTCAGATTTGGATATAGCTGCCATATAGACCTATCTCTCGATTTAAGGTTTTGGGCCCTTAAAAGGCGAATTTATTATCCGATGTCGCAAAAATTTGGGACAGTGAGTTGTGTTAGGCCCTTCGATATCCTTCTTTAATTCGACTCAGATCGGTCTAGATTTGGATATAGCTGCCATATAGACCGATCTGCCAATTTAGGGTCTTAGGCCCTCAAAAGCCACATTTATTATCCGATTTTGCTAAAATTTGGGACAGTGAGTTGTATTAGGCCCATCGACATCCTTCTTCAATTTGGCCCAGATCGGTCCAAATTTGGATATAGCTGCGATATAAACCGATCCGCCAATTTAGGGTCTAGGACCCATAAAAGGCGCAGTTATTTCCCATGTCGCCGAAATGTGAGATAGTAGGTTGTGTAAGGCTCTTCGACAAAGTTCGGCCTCGCTGAACTTAACGCCTTTTACTTATTTTGTTGTAAAATCATAACGGCTTGGATTATCGACACAAAATTTTAACAGAATTTAGGGAAACAGTATTCAGTTATGGACATCTTTTTGGTGGTAAGGGGGCGTTATTACCTCTGTCCCCTTCATTCTAGTTTGTGTAAATGGAGCCCCTGTGTAATGATTTTTTCAAGAAGTTGAACCCTATACCACTCTCTCCTCTGTTTCCACTCAGACAGTCTCATTAATTTTTGGAGATCAAAAACCTGCAATTGTCGGTCCCTTAAGTAGACTCCGTACATACAGTGAAGCGGATCCCCCATGAAAATGGAGTTTTCTTATGAGAGCAACTTCTACCCTAATTACCACTCCCTCCTCTCTTTCCACTCAGAGAGTCTCATTAATTTTTGAGACTAATTGTTTTTTACTTCATCTATATAAACCCTTAAGGATTCCACTCCATGCTCTTAGCTCGTTTGTAAAAGTTCAATGTCGATGCCAGTTGCTTTGAAGATCTCCTATTCTCTTATGTTCGCTTCCATTATCCGCTGCCATATGGAGGGCACAACTCTTTCGATAATTGTAACCCTGAACAAGACTTTGGTTTGAGAATTTCAAGATCTTTGGGGCAGTATTTAATGACGTTCGTGACAATTTTGCTGTCTGTCATTATTTTGACTGCCATAAGTACTTGCAGCCATGATATCTATACTCTGTAACCAGTAGAACGTATTCCTGCTGTACGATGCACTAAAGACGGTTTTATAGCCCTTCCCAATTACCATCGGCTGAATCTGTATTCACCTGTATGCCTACCTTTTGCTTACATAATCAAACATAACGAAGGTGAGATGAGAGGAAAAAAAAATCATTGTGAAAATATTACCACTCGAACATGAATATGGCCAAAAGGCAACTAAAACAAGCTCCGGCATAAACCGCATGGGTCCATGAAATGTAAATGTGTGGCCCGCACATGGTGGATGGAGTGCCAGAGAAGTATTATCCCAGGCAGCATAACTGCGAGCCAGCGAAATTATGCAAACAAATCTTTGGCTATGAAAATCTACATGACAATATGCAGAGGCAACACTAGGCAGCCCATTCACGAGCCAGGCAATGGGCCAAAGACACATACAGGGGCGAGGTGGCGAAATGGCGAAAGAGCTATTTTCGACATTGAGGCTTGGGTTCTACATGAAATTAAGAGTTGTATAAATATGCACATTGAAGCATACCTTGGGGAGGTGTATAGAGAAGCGACAATGACGATGGCCAGCATGGGGCTTTGACGGTGACGATGGGGCTATGTGGCTGTTGTAGCTGTTGGTTTTCCTTTGTTCCGAGAAGAGTTAAAGCGAAAAAATGCAAAGTTCCCGGCACATCAATGTGAGTGAGTGTGTTTGAGTGTGGCTTCAGTTGAGGGCGTTAAGCTGGAATTAACAAAATATTGTGCCAAGCTTCAGGTTGTGGACACAGCCATGAATACTTTATGAAAGTGTATTTCCCCCATACACACACACATTCACATACACATACACAAGTAAAGCAAACGATTGACTACATTGTTGCATTCTTGCAGCTGCATACAATTATGGCAAATTTAAGTGGCATCGTTGCTACACATACCCACATACAAATAGTGGCGATGTACTAAGAGCCTCCAAGCAAAGCTGAAAGGACTTGAGGTGCTGAAAATCATTCAATTGAATGAACTTTAACTGCCCAATTTTTGCATGCCCAGGACAAGGGAAGTAAATGAACAAGTTGATGGAATCATGTGAAATTAAAGGTAAATACAACGAAAAAAAGGACCCAGGCGGTGGCAAAAATATGCATAATTCATGAAATAACGCTTAAGGGCTGATATGTTCCTATTGGTTGGCAAACCGATTTCCATATATACCCTTGGTCATATACATTCATGTGTTATTGATATATAAAAAATAAAAGAATAACAAAAAAGTTTTAACGACAAAAGTCGGTCGGACACCTTTACTATACAAACTACTTGTCAGCAAATGCTATAGCTTGCCCAATACACGATCCCAATGCGATCCGATTACGATTTTTCACACTGACTGTTCCTTACAAAAGATTTTGTCCAACATTTGGTACAGATCGAAATGAAATTGAGGCGACTGCCATTATAGTAGGATGAAATTTCGCACACAACACGGCTAACACTAGCGAAAATCTATTGTCCTTGGGCCAAATGAATGACATAAGCAAAATTTAACGACAATCGCAAAACAAATAAGACCTGCGTCTTGACCATGAGAATACATGGATAGACCACCGGACAAATATACAGAATAGCTATGGCGGATTTTATTAGATTGATTGTTGCTTAAGCGATTCTATGCCTTGCTTTAGAGGCGATCATTCTAAAAGGTGAGCCTTAAGTAGTAGACTGTCGTGGCACAGAGGTTAGCATGTTCGCCTATGACACCGAATGCCTGGGTTCAAATACCGACGTGAACATCAGAAACAAATTTCTTTCAACGCTAGTTATCCCCTCACTATTGCTGGCTATATTCGTGGGGTATCATGCCAAGTTAAAACTTCTTTTCTCCTTGTGGTGTCATTATGCGGCACGCCGTTCGGACTTGGCATTAAAAAGGAGGCCCCTTATCTTTGAGCTTCGATGTGCTCCCAGAAAGTTTTATACATTTTATTTAGTTTTCGGGACATTGAGGTGTTAATATGGTAAATACACCTTATTTCAATGCATTTTGCAAACTTGCTATGGGTCTATCTCAAATTAATTAAGTGGCATATGCAACAAGGGAGCATTACGCCGACGATTTGTGACCGTATACTCTGTTATCTTTTTTTAAGGAACCCTGGGCTGATCGACATTGCAACAATGTCCCCTGTGTTGCTATTAGCCAAAGCAAAGCCAACTGACTTGATTGGCTTGTTGGGGGTTACATTTTGCCTTTCACACTTTATATGGCTATGTTGAAGCTGCTTATGTCAAGTGGGCCCCTTGTAAATAAGAATGTATGGGAGTGAGTGTTTGAGTTGAGTTTGAGATACAGGGTGAGGGTGTTGAGGTGTGACTCGCTTTGAGCAAATGCTGATATATTCTTGGCCATTTTGAAAGTCCGAATATGTTTGTGTCTCTGTGAAAGCGTGTGAGTAAATGTAAGATAACCCAGTAGCCTAGGCCGCTAGTAACAAACTTGGTCACTCACTAGCTTCAAATTAATCAGAACTGGTTCGACTTTTGTTTACTTTCAGTGTAAACAACTGGTGAGTTTAACATTGTGTTTGTGGTGGTAACACAATAACAGACATGAACTAACTTAGGGGCATGGTATGGAAAAAATTTAAGGATTTTGTAAGTAACATGGAATTTCTAACATTTTCTTATTCGACGTTACTTTTTAGTATTTAGAGCGCACAACAAGCCGATAAATGGCTTAGATGTATGTTCATAGTGGCATGGGGTGAACTAATATCCGTTCCCTCTTTCAACCTAACCTAATGGGTGTGTTATTGGAGTAACCAGTTACACGTGAAACTAGTGCTTCAATTAATTCTAACAAACTAGTTCCGTAAATGGTTTCTTTTGGCATTTGTCAATGTTTTGAAAAATATATTTTTTTTATGCCCACCACCGAAGGATGGGGGTATACTCATTTTGCCATTCCGTTTGCAACACATCGAAATATCCATCTACGACCCTATAAAGTATATATATATTCTTGATCAGCGTAAAAATCTAAGACGATCTAGCCATGTCCGTCCGTCTGTCTGTTGAAATTACTCTACAGTATTCAAAAATAGAGATATTGAGCTGAAACTTTGCACAGATTCTTTTTTTTTTGTCAATAAGCAGGTTGAGTTCGAAGATGGGCTATATCGGACAATATCTTGATATAGCCCCTATATAGACCGAACTGCCGACTTAGGGTCCTAAGCATATGAAGGCCACATTTACTGTCCGATTTTGCTGAAATTTGGGACAGTGAGTTGTGTTAGGCCCTTCGACATACTTCGTCAATTTGGCCCAGATCGGTCCAGATTTGGATATAGCTGCCATATAGACTGATCCTCCGATTTAGGGTTTTAGGCCCTTAAAGCCACATTTATTATCCGATTTTGCTGAAATTTGAGACAGTGAATTGTGTTAGGCCCCTCGACATCTTTCGTCAATATGGCCAAGATCGGTCAAGATTTGGATATAGCTGCCATACAGACCGATCCTCCGATTTAGGGTTTTAGGCCCATAAAAGCCACATTTATTATCCGATTTTGCTGAAATTTGGGAAGGTGAGTTGTGTTAGGCCCTTCGACATTATTTGTCTATTTGGCTCAGATCCGTCCAGATTTGGATATAGGTGCCATATAGACCGATCCTTCGATTTAGGATCTTAGACCCATAAAGGCTTCATTTATTTTCCGATTTCGCTGAAATTTGGGACAGTGAGTTGTGTTGGGCCCCTAGACATACTTCTTCAATTTGGCCAAGATCGGTCCACATTTGGATATAGCTGCCATATAGACCGATCCTCCGATTTAGGGTCTTAGGCCCATAAAAGCCAAACTTATTATTCGATATTGCTGAAATTTGGGACAGTGAGTTGTGTTAGGTCCTTTGATATCCTTCGTCAATTTGGTCCAGATCGGTGCAGATTCGGAATGAAAGGTGGTTTACATATATACCCTAAGTGGTGGCTGTCCAAAATGCGGCTCTGCCGAAGGAGATTTGAGCTCATCATTTTTTGTTTGGTATACTTCCACCCATCCTCTAGCCTACCGACATGACTTTGCTAATGATGGAATAACGCAACAGGTATTACTGCTCAATTAAATTAGTTGCAAACAAGTAAAAGCGTTCTAAGTTCGGCCGGGCCGAATCTTATATACCCTCCCCCATGGATCGCATTTGTCGAGCTCTTGCCACGGTATCTCTTTTTAGGCAAACAAAGGATTAAAAATAAATAATTGCTATGTTAGTGGAACAATATCAAATTATGGTTTATTTCGGACCATAATTGAAATCAATATTGGAGACCATATTAGAAGTCATTGTGTAAAATTTCGACCAAATCTAGTAAGAATTGCGCACTTTAGGGGCTGAAGAAGTAAAGTAGGGAGATCGGATTATAGGAGAGGTGCATTAGGCTATAAGACGATTCATGCCATTTTCGACACGTATGTAAAAGGTCATAAGAGAAGCCGTTGTACACAATTTCAGCAAAATCGGATAATAATTGAGTCCTCTAGAGGCTCAAGAAGTCAAGATCCCAGATCGATTTATATGGCAGCTATATCAGGTTATGGACCGATTTTCACTACACTTAGCACAGTTGTTGGAAGTGATACCAAAACACTACGTGCAAAATTTCATTTTAATCGGACGAGAATTGCGTCCTCTAGGTGCTTATGAAGTCAAGATCCCAGATCCGTTTATATGGCAGCTATATCAGGTTATGGACCGATTTTCACTGCACTTAGCACAGTTGTTGGAAGTGATACCAAAACACTACGTGCAAAATTTCATTTAAATCGGACGAGAATTGCGCCTTCTAGAGGCTCAAGAAGTCAAGACCCAAGATCGGTTTATATGACAGCATTAGCAAAACAAGGACCTATTTAAACCATACTCAACACAGTTGTTGGAATTCATAACAAACCACTTCGTGCAAAATTTCAGCCAAATCGAATAAGAATTGCGCCCTCTAGAGGCTCAAGAAGTCAAGACCCAAGATCGGTTTATATGGCAGCTATATCAAAACATGGACCGATATGACCCATTTACAACTCCAACTGACCTACACCAATAAGAAGTATTTGTACAAAATTTCAAGCTGCTAGCTTTACTCCTTCGAAAGTTAGCGTGCTTTCGACAGACAGACGGACGGACGGACGGACATGGCTAGTTCGACTTAAAATGTCATGACGACCAAGAATATATATACCTTATGGGGTCTCGGACGAATATTTCGAGGTGTTACAAACAGAATGACGAAATTAGTATACCCCTATCGTATGGTAGAGGGTATAAAAAATTGCCAGTCGGGGGATTCGAACCTGGGTTTGCGAAACCATCAGCGGTGGTGCAAATTCTTTTTTGTATACAAGAAGCGCTATAATTTTTTAATCCGACCCCTGTTAGCAGTGCTTGCTACTAGTTTGGTAAATTGTAGTCGAGGGCCTGCAGAGAAAAAATTGGCCTTAAAGGTTAGCTACTGAACTAGATGATGGTGCCAATTGGTTACTGGCTGGACAACAGGGGACATTTATATTCTCATACATATCCATGGCTATATTTGCATGCATGCCTTCCAGCCGCCTCTTCTTCTTGTTCGCTTCTGTCAAGCATTTCACCTTCTTACATATTCATATGCAAATAGCCTTCGCTGCATATGCAACCGAAAAACACACACACACACACATAGGAGAAAGAGAACTGCCTGAATTGGTGCCAAAAGCATTCGCTGCTGTCAACATAACCATGTTTTTTTTTTTGCTACTTCCTCATCTTTCGCTACTCGCAATGCTCTTCTGGTCCACTTTGGTTCTGGGCGCTGATGCTGCTGCTGCTGCCGCTTGTAAATATGTATCAAAAAAAAAAAGTGCATGCATATGCATGTAGCTTTGGCCCCGTTACGATGGCAAAGCGAAAAGTGGCAACGAATACATAAAACCAATGACAATATTTTATTATTATTCTTTTGAGAATGCTCCTGAATTGGCAGCGAACATGGTCATGTCACAATTGCCTATCTCAAAGTGGTCGAGGGATTTTTTTTGGTAAGACCGGACAGGGTATGCAATATCCGATTATCAATAACTGTTCAGGAGTTAAGGTGGTTGGGGTATGAGTGTAAGAGGCACAACTTAAACATGGAATGGGCATAATTTATGTATTTTTTCATTTTTACACCAAGGTCCCAAACTTTGCCAGCTGCCAATGAGCAGGAGGCAGCTGTCAATCCAAATAACTGAAGCTTTATCATTTTCCCATAATGTCATGTGAAGTTTTATACGAAAATCGCAGTATGTGTCAAAAATATCATCGTATGTTTTTGGTGTGCATACTGAAGACCTGTGACATATCAATCGAAATTTTTGGTATATTTTGTAAAAAAGTTTCCAATGGGATGGTTTGAAATTAAAATGTACCATTTCTAGCTCTTTTGAAGCCACTTTAATTTAATGGTCGACCTATTTCAGAGTTAAAGTTTTAATAACATTTTCTAAAGAAAAATAGTCTTGGAACGAACCCCTAGAAGATACAATTATAATCCGATTGGACACCTGATGTAATGTTGGGACTTCCAATGATCGTCCCAGTATGGGCCAAATTGGTGTATAACACGATATAGCTCCCATAAGAAGTGGTCTTTCGACTTGACTTCTTGAACCCCTAGATCCGATTTGGCAGAAATGTCATGATATCCTATAGTCATGCCAAGTATGGGCCAATTTGGTTTCCAAGCTGATATAACTGCCATATAACCCGATCTCCCGGAAGCCGCAGTTTTTATCCGATTTAGCTGAAATTTTGTCGGTAGTGTTTTGTTACAACAAGCAAAAATCGTGCCATGTATGGTCGTTCTATAACCTGATATAGCTCCCATTTAAACCTATCTCCCGAGTTGACATCTTGATCCCCTGAAAATCGCAATATTTGTCCGATTTGGCAAAAAACAATGGTTTCCTACAACCATGTTTGGTACTGTCCAAATCGCTCTAAAACCATCCCCCGATTAGCCTTCTACGGCCCCTGGAATGTTTATTTTTAGCTTGGTTTGGCAGAAATTTGGTTCGCAAAGTACAGGTATGCCTTCAGCTAAGTTCATTTTTAGTAGAATCCATGGTGGTTGGTTCCCTTTTGTTTTTACTGTTTTTACTAACACAATTCTCTTAGTATATAGAACAAGTAAAAGCGTGCTAAGTTCGGCCGGGCCGAATTTTTGAAACCCACCACCATAGATTCTGCTAAAAATGTTTTATTCTACATACCAAACTTCCGTCAAACCTGCAAAAATTAAAGCTTCTAGGAACCGAAAGAACGGTTTATATGGGAGCTGTATCAGATTCTTGACCAATTTCGACCGTACTTGGCACATTTGTTGAAAATCATAACAGAACACTACGTGCAAGATCATAGCCAAATCGGACGAAATTTGTGACTTCCAAGTGCTCAAGAAGTCATATCGGGAGATCGGTTTATATGACAGTTGTTAGAAGTCTTAACGGAACACCACATGCAAAATTTCAGCCAAATGAAATGAAAATAGCGGCTTCCAGGGGCTTTAGGCTTTAGGGAGCTTTATCTAAATCTGAACCGATATGGCCCATTTGCAATCCTCAATGACCTACATCGATATTAAGTATCTGTGCAAAATTTCAAGCGGCTAGCTTTACGCGTTCGACCGCTATCGTGATTTCGACAGACGGACGGACATGGCTAGATCGAATCAGAATGTCGAATATAAATACTTTATGGGATCGTAGATCAATATTTCGAGGTTTTTCAAATGGAATGACAAAAAGTGGGTACAAAAAGTGGTAATTATCACAAAATAAGGTATGAAATCAACCGTTTGTATGGCAACATTTAAGAAACGGGTTTTTTTTTTTTGGCAAGACACCGATTTATAATAACTCAAAAATGGCAATTTTTAGAAACTGATTAATATAGTAGGCCGCCGTAGCGCAGAGGAAAGCATCTACGCATACGCCGCTGAACGCTTGGATTTGAATCCTGGGGAGAACATAAAAAAATTTCAGCGGTGGTTATCTCCTCCTAATGCTGGCAACATTTGTGAGGTACTTTGCCACGTAAACACTTCTCCCCAAAGAGATGTCACACTGCGGTCCACCGTTCGGACTCGGCTATACGAAGGAGACCCCTTATCATTGAGCTCAGACTTGAATCGAGCAGCATTCAATTATATGTGAAACGTTAGCTGCTTTCTATACCCACCACCGAAGGATGGGGGTATATTCAATTTGTCATTCCATTTGTAATACATCGAAATATCCATTTCCGACCCTATAAAGTATACATATTCTTGATCAGCGCAAAAATCTAAAACGATTTAGCAAACTCCGTCCGTCTGCCCGTTCGTCTGTCCGTCCGTCCGTCTGTCCGTCCGTCTGTTCGTCCGTCCGCCTGTCCATCTGTCCGTCTGTCCGTCCGTCCATCCGTCCGTCCATCCGTCCGTCCATCCGTCCGTCTGTCCGTCCGTCTGTCCGTCCGTCTGTCCGTCCGTCTGTCCGTCCGTCTGTCCGTCTGTCCGTCTGTCCGTCCGTCTGTCCGTACGTCTGTCCGTCCGTCTGTCCGTCTGTCCGTCTGTCCGTCTGTCTGTCCGTCTGTCCGTCCGTCTGTCCGTCCGTCTGTCCGTCCGTCTGGCCGTCCGTCTGTCCGTCCGTCTGTCCATCCGTCTGTCCGTCCGTCTGTCCGTCCGTCTGTCCGTCCGTCTGTCCGTCCGTCTGTCCATCCGTCTGTCCCTCCGTCTGTCCGTCCGTCTGTCCGTCCGTCTGTCCGTCCGTCTGTCCGTCCGTCTGTCCGTCCGTCTGTCCGTCCGTCTGTCCGTCCGTCTGTCCGTCCGTCTGTCCGTCCATCTGTCCGCCCGTCCGTCTGTTTGTCCGTCCGTCCATCCGTCTGTCGGTCCGTCCGTCTGTTTGTGAAAATCATGCTAGAGTCTGTAAAAATAGAGATATTGAGCTAAAACTTTGCACAGATTCTTTCTTTGTCCACACGCAGGTTAAGTTCGAAGACGGGTTATATCGGACTCATATAGACCGATCCGCCAATTTAGGGTTTTAGGCCCATAAAAGCCTCATTTATCATCCGATTTTGCTGAAATTTGAGACAGTGAGTTGTCTTAGGCTTTTTTACATCTTTTTACAATTTGGCCCAGATCGATCCAGATTTGGATATAGCTGTCATATAGACCGATCTCTCGATTTAAGATTTTGGGCCCATAAAAGGCGCATTTATTGTCCGATTTCGCCGAAATTTGGGAAAGCGAGTTGTGCTAGGCTCTTTAACATCCTTTTTCAATTTGGCCCAGATCGGCCCAGATTTGGATATTGCTGCCATATAGACCAATCGTCCGATTTAGGAACTTAGGCCCATAATATCCACATTTATTTTCCGATTTTGCTGAAATTTGGGACAGTGATCTGTCTTAGGACCTTCGGCATCTTTCTTTAATTTCGCCCAGATCAATTTCTCGATTTAAGGTCTTGCGTCCATAAAAGGCTCATTTATTGTCCGATGTCGCCGAAATTTGGGACAGTGAGTTAGGTTAAGCCCCTTGACATACTTCTGCAATATGGCACAGATCGGCTCATATTTGGATATAGCTGCCATATAGACCGATGTCTCGGTTTTATGTTTCGGGGCCATAAAGGGCGCATGAACTTCAAACTGAACTTCATGTCCGTTGGGAACAAAGAACGAATTTAATATCTATTTGCAGTGCAAAGTGCCGGTGTTCGCCCCTGCCCCAAAACACCCTCCAAACGGTTCATACTTACAGGCCATGGCAATATGGGGCTCTAATTAAGGGGATTTGGAAGTGCAGCACGTATTTGATATCCATATTTGAGTCGAAATGTCTGAGTTGCCATTGCTCCCATAATGAGAACATTACTCTTAGGAAGAACTTTAACACCAGAAATTGCGAAGAGGCAAATTCCCACACATCAAGTATGCCATGCATGCAAGGTCCCTCAATGATAAGGGACCTTGCATGCATGGCATTGTACCTCGCAAATGTCGCCAATATTGAGAGGGGATAAATACCGCTTTGCCCGATTTTCTTGCCAGGATTCGAACACATTCAGCGTCATAGGCTACAATGGCACGATTCGACATCCGCATTCAGGGCCAAGTGTCCGCTCCGCTGGCCCGTTTCGGCTAATTCATACAATATAACTTAGATTTTTAAAAAATAGCTATAAATTGCCGCTTGTTTGTCTCGTTTCTATTGACTTAAAAAGTGTCAAACTTTCTGCTGTAGGGTGAATAAAATAAACCTCCACTTTTGTCTTTAATCGATTACAATTTCCTTTTAACATAAACCCTTTCCTGCCCGGCAACATTCGATGTTCGTCCACTTTTGCTGCTGTTGCTTTGTGGCTGAAGTTTTACAAGCAACCAACAACAAAAAAGAGATGATTGTAAAAAACCACTGAACAAGAAAAATTAATTATACAATGTAAGGTGGGACAAAAACTCAAATGAATGGACCATGCGATGGGCCAAAAGTGATATGCAACAACAAACGAAACAAACAAACAAACCAAGGCGTTGGAGCATCAGCTATGAAGCTGACAGTGAGTTCACTATGGTGTCAAGATTAAAGCAATACCCTTTTGGGGGAATTAAAAATGGATAGATTTTTAATCTCTCACTGTGTATCGATTAGAATGAAAATCGCTACTCCGTAGAGAAGATGTGTTGGATAGTCTTCTACAAACTCTAAAAACTATTATTAATATTTTTTTTTTAACTAGGCATTTTTCTTAGTTTTTTGTAATTTTTCCAAAAATTATATTCTTCGACCCATAGTGCACTGAAACCAGCCACGACACATACGTTGTAAAACTCTTTGGTCAGGTATCGCATGCTATGTCCTCACCAAGCAGCATCTACTACAACAGCAATGACCACTACCACTTTATACGACACCGCTGTGTATTCACAGGTGTGCCAGTACAGGCAGGCAATCAAAGAATCGTTGAGTATGAGCTGGCATGCCGTTAAAAAAGGGGAGGCGGCGACATCGAGTGCAGTGCGAGAATCAAAATGGAATAACTTAATGCTGTCATACAAATATTTCGCCATAATAAATGATAATACGTGGATGAAACGCGAATCGCGATGTGGACCAGCAGCTGAGTTTGTTTTTGATGGTGATGCTGTTGAGTGAGAATGTTGTTGCTCTCTTTTAATTAAATTATAGCCCGTTTTAAGTCCTTCTTGGTCGTTTTTGTAAGGTCACCACCTGCCTAGCTCTTCATGAGAGTAAATAATGAAACAAAAGCACATCCATTGAATGAGGTGAGTGGGTCGTGTGAGTCGAGTCTTCGATTTGCATGCTTTTTGCGGATTACTTGGCAACATGTTTGAGGTTATTTTTGTGTTTGGCAAGTGAGCTGAAAATCGTTGGTGGTATACTAAGAATTCCGCAATTGCTTTATCGTTTAATGCTGGTTTTTGGATACCATATTTGTGTCCTTGTTGCCCCCCCTCCCATATAGACAGCAAACACATAGACACCTATATATGGCAGTGCAAGCGAAAGCTGTGACCTTCAATAAGCGTTATTAAATGGCTATTAGTTACCTCAGACCAGAATGGAAAAATTATCATCATATGAATCCATGCAGTAGTCCAAAGACATGGACTTTGTGGGATTTTTGGCATCTGCTTATGTTGTGGCTCAAATTGCCAATCAAATCTTCGTTAGCATCAGCATGGCTTTGAAAGGGAAGTCATTGTAATATTCAAGCTAGTGGTAAATGACTACCTAATATAAACTTTGTAAATAATTTTCGCTAAAATACGAGGGTTGCCTTTTATATTTCGGGATTGGTCAACCCTTGTGTTGCAATCTGCCAACTGATAGCTCTATCGTAAAGCTTGACATTTTTCAGGTTATACGTGCACAGAACGTTTTGACATATGAGAGCTATTTGATTGATACTGCAAAATTTCCCATGAACAGTCCATTTAGGAACAGGGGATAATTCTTTCATATCAATGGTAGAGAATTTTAACAAGGGAGGATACCTGAGAAATGTGGCCAGCACTTGTAAGGAGATAACCACTGCTGAAAATTTTTCTGATGTTCACGTCAGTATTTGAACGCTGGCGTTCGGCGTCATAGGCAGACATGCATATCTCTGCGCCATGGTGTTAAAAGATTCCTATTGCCCAAAAAATGGAATGAAATCGTGAACATTTTCGTGCGTTTATCATTTACAACTTTCGACGTGGATAGACTCAACAACAGTGCATCGATGAACTTAATTCAATATTCGGCGATGAAGCTCCATCAAGGACCAGTATTTATCAATGGCATGTTTTAGAATTACTTCAATAAGAGGGAAAAAGTGCTTAGACGATTGGTACAAATAATGGGGAATATTTTGAAAAACTATAAACATTTATAACATTTCAAAATTCACAGGCATAAAAAAAAAGAAAACAAGTAAAAGCGTGCTAAGTTCACCCAGGCCGAATCTTATATACCCTCCACCATTGATCGCATTTGTCGAGTTCTTTCCTGGTAACTCTTTTTAGGCAAACAAAGCATACAAGAAAAGAATTGCTATGCTAATTGAATTGAGTGTTGGAGACCACAGTAGTTGTCTATGTGCAAAAATTCAGCGAAATCGAATAAGAATTAGGATTTTTAGGGGCTCAAAAAGTAAAATAGGGAGATCGGTTTATAGGGGAGCTGTATCAGGCTAAAGACCGATTCAGACCATATTTGACACGTATATGGAAGGTCATGGGAGAAGCCGTGGTACAAAATTCAGCCAAATCGGATAATAATTACGCCCTCTTGAGGCTCAAGAAGTCAAGATCACAGATCGGTTTAGAGGACAGCTATGTCAGGTTATGGACCGATTTAAACCATATTTGACA
The DNA here is from genome assembly GCF_963082655.1 of Stomoxys calcitrans. NCBI lineage: Eukaryota > Metazoa > Arthropoda > Insecta > Diptera > Muscidae > Stomoxys > Stomoxys calcitrans. Next base: position 265,768,501 of record NC_081552.1, on the reverse strand, counting down.
CAGTTGTAAGAAGTCATAAAAAACACCTCATGCTATATTTAAGCCAAATCGGATAGGAATTGCTCCCTCTAGAGGCTCAAGAAGTCAATACCCAAGATCGGTTTATATGGCAGCTATATCAAAACATGGACCGAATTGAACCATACATAGCGCAGTTGTTGGAAGTGATACCAAAACACCATGTGCAAAATTTCAGTCAAATTGGAAGAACATGCGCCCTCTAGAGGCTCAAGAAGTCAATACCCAAGATCGGTTTATATGGCAGTTATATCAAAACATGGACCGATTTGGTCCATCTATAATCCCAACCGACCAACACTAATAAAAAGCATTTGTGCAAAATTTCAAGTGGCCAGCTTTACTCCTTCAAAAGTTAGCGTGCTTTCGACAGACAGACGGACGAACAGGGCTAGATGGACTAAATATGACATGACGATCAAGAATATATAAATTATATGGGGTCTCGGATGCATATTTTGAGCAGTTACGAACAGAATGACGAGATTAGTGTACCCCCATCCTATGGTGTAGGGTATAAAAATTAACCTATCTGTACAATTTACTACACGGATGTCGTAAAGCCTGACATCAATCACTATGTCAAATTTCATTGAAATCGGATTATAATTGCGATTTTAAGGGGCCCAGACTTTAAATCGAGATATCGGTCTATATGGCACCTATATCCAAACCTGGACTGATCTAGGCCAAATTGATGAAGGATGTTGAAGAGCCTAACACAACTCACTCTCCCAAATTTCAGCAAAATCGGATAATAAATGTAAAATTTATGGGCCTAAGACCCCAAATCGGAGGATCGGTCTATATGGCAGCTATATCCAAATCTGGACCGATCTGGACCAAATTAACGAATAATGTCTCACTGTCCCAAATTTCAGCAAAATCGGATAATAAATGTAGCTTTTATGGGCCTAAGACCCTAAATCGGAGGATCGGTCTATATGGCAGCTATATCCAAATATGGACCGATCTGAGCCAAATTGACGGAGGATGTTGAAGGGCCTAAGAAAAATCACAATCCCAAATTTCAGCAAAATCGGGTAATAAATGTGGCTTTTATGGGTCGAAGACCCTAAATCGGCGGATCGGTCTATATGGGGGCTATGGAAGATATTGTCCGATATAGCCCTTCTTTAAACTTAACCTGCTTATGGACAAAAATAGTCTGTGCAAAGTTTCAGCTCAATATCTTTTGATTTTGGGTTGTGCTTTTGGCATATTGTGGGAGGGTCCGCCCCTTTCCGATACCGAAAATCTATATAGCCCATGTTTCCTTCCAGACCAACCTACACAATATGCGAAAATTTCGAGAAAATGGGATCTGCTGTTTTTCAGTATATATGCAACAAACAAACCTAGTCGCATATATCCGTGATTGGCTATTGTGCCCATTTTGGGCGTTTTTATGGGGGTAAGGTTAACCCCTATACTTCGGCATGAATTTGTATGCCAGATTCTTTATCTACTCATGCATACTTTTCATTTGATACCCATAGTGTTCTTATCGGTCCACTTTAGATTTTGGGTGGTGTTTTTGTGGTAACGGGGGAGGGTCCGCCCCCTTCCGTTATCAATAAATTATAAAGCCTATTCCTACTTCCTGACCATATTCGTAATCTACTCCCGAATATCTTTCATTTGAGTCCCATATTGTCATGATCGTCAAATAAACCTATTTTGAGGGTTTTTGGGGCTTGGGCGGCCCCCCAGGTAATTGGACCCAACTTGTATTACGATATTCGTACTCTACTTTTGAATACTTTTCATTTGAATCCCATATTGTCCCGATCGGTCCACTTTTATTTTTGGATAGTGCTTTTGGGGTCAGGGGGAGGGTCCGCCCCCCTCCTGATATCAAAAAATTGTATAGCCTATGTTTCCTTCCAGACCATCCTACACAATTTGTGAATATTTCAAGGTAATCGGTTCAGCCGCTGAAATTTGGAATGAGGTGTTTTGTTATGACTTTCAATAACTGTGCTAAGTATGATAGAAATCGGTATATAATCTGGTATAGCTGCCGTATAAACCGATCATGGGATCTTGACTTCTTGAGCATCTAGAGGGCGTAATTCTCGTTCGATTTAACAGAAATTTTGCACGTGTTATTGTGGCATCACTTCCAACAACTGCGCTAAGTAAAGTTCAAATCGGTTAATGTTTTGATATAGTTGCCATATAAACCGATCTTGGGTCTTGACTTCTTGAGCCTCTAGAGGGCGCAATTCTCGTTCGATTTGACTGAAATTTTGCACGCCGTGTTTTGGTATTACTTCCAACAACTGCGCTAAGTATGGTTCAAATCGGTCAATGTTTTGATATAGCTGCCATATAAACCGATCTTGGGTCTTGACTTCTTGAGGCTCTAGAGAGCGCAATTCTCTCGCCTCTAGAGGGCGCAATTCTCGAAATTTTCACATGAGTGGTATAAAATATGTAATTACGTATTATTTTGGCCATTTATTTTTCCCCTATTGGTTTATAATTAACGTTTTTTTTTCGCCGAAAAGTTCTTTACATTCAAAAGTATTTTCAACATCTGTTGTGCGTTCACTTGCCTGATGTGAGTACGAGAAGAGCATTTGAGTTTATGATTAAAACGAAAAAATCTTTGATTTCAAGTGAACTTCCTCGGCGAAATGGATGCGCCAATTATGCAACAGCATTGCATTCATGCACAGTCAGTCCAATACACGTCCGGCCATTTGTGCTTGATTACACATATTTCAGCTCAAGCAATTTCAACCCATTACAGTTTCTTTATACCTTAGGGCGTATTTCCTTTTTCTCGCTCACACACACACACACACACACACATACAAACTCTCCTCTATTCTTTGACAGCTTTTTATTGTGAAATTTCACTTTGCATAAATTCCGGGCAATTGCCGTTTGTTACATTATTCAATAATTTATAATATCATTGCGGCTGGGCATTATCCTTTTGCAGCTATCTGCAAACAGAATGTATGCTTGAACTCATTCATGCATCAGACTTCATCGTTCTATTTTTTTCTTTAATGGGAAAATTCATGCTTTCAAAGTTTGTGTGTGTGTGTGTGTGTGCGTGTGCAGGGTCTCGTGGCATATTGCAAGCATTCGTGAGTGCGTTTGTGACTGAGTCTGTGTCTTCCGTTTTGTAGCTGCATCTCTACAGCTACAGTTTTCTCTGCTCTTTCGTTAGCGAGTCATCGCATCCTATCTTTTCTTTCCGCAATTTGTGGAAAATAATTGAAGTGCAATCGCCATGATAACCGGCCGAACCAAGGCAACGTTTAAAGGATTTTTTGAGCTCTCACGAAACACTGGCTTACAAAGGCCTTCTAGGTAGACGTTTACAGTTGTTGAATAACGCCCAAGTTGAAGTGTTATTATTATCCGGAATTTTGACACATCTTCTCGTGTCGCATTGTATGCTAGTGTAGTGAGACACACGTAAAGGCGCATCCCTCAATCGCCATTCTTAACCGCTTGTGATATGTCGAACATATCGACCATATGAATATGTATGAATGCCATCATCAGAACGCATGGTGTGACACAGTGGGATGAAAATACAAAAAGGGAATTACTTAGGGAATATTTCAGCGGTTAAAGATTGGAAAGTCCATTTTGAGTGTAACTATTGATCATAGAATGATGGAACGGACCTCTATGAGTAAAAAATATTCTGGTGTGTTTTAAGATTGACTTGAAACAACTTTTTATTTTAACACGTATGAAGTTAGAAACTTCATACAAATTCATGACAAGATTTCTTCAATAAAAGATATCAAGATTTTGACCACAAGCCAACAAATAAATGATTTGGTGGTAACTGCCATTTGTACCCTGAAATTTCCATACTATTGGAAAGAAAAATGTAAGTAGACAACAAAATACAACATCCCCTCCAACAACTTATGCCCTAAAGTAGGTTCTTTAAAGAAGGAAAGTTGCCTCAAGTCAACCAATTCTTCACTGAGAGAGTTTCTGCATGAGTTGGGCAAAAGCATGTACCTAGTAGTATGGGAACACATTTTTCATCCCAAGAGTACAAATTACACGTCGACTTTTATCAAATAATGCAAAAGCAAAATTTGCCCTGACCATTCCCTTAAATAACAGGGGCAAACTTCCCATACATCCATAAGTGCAGTCCGATTCAAGTTTAAGCTCAATGATAAGGGGCTTCTCTGGTATAGCCGAGTCCGAACGGCGTGCCGCAGTGCGACACCTCTTTTGAGGAGAAGATTTTTTGTGGCATATTACCTCACAAATATCACCAGCATTAGGAGGGTATAACCACCGCTGACAATTGTATGATGGTGGAACTCAGGCGATCAGCGTCATAGGCAGACATGCTAACCTCTGAGCTACGGTGGCCTCCAATTTAGAAAATAATTATACCCTGCACCACCACTGAGGTACAGGGTATTAAAGATTTGTGCATTTATTTGCAACGCTAAGAAGGAGAAGATCTATACCCATAGATAAGTATACGGATCGGCTAAGAATCATTTTCTGATTCGATTTAGCTATGTCCGTCTGTCTATGTATTCTTGTAATCAAGGTACAGGTCGCATTTGTTGTCCGATTTTCACAAAATTTTGCACAAGTGTCTTTTTTGGTCTAAGGACAAACGCTATTGATTTTGAAAAAAATCGGCACATATTTAGATATAGCTCTCGTATATATATCTTTCATCCGATGTGCCCATTTAAAGCTGTAGAAGCCACAATCTTGCTTCGATCCTTACAAAATTTGGCACAAAACTGAAGAAGAATGTCAGAGGGCTTATCTTAACTCAATGTGACAAATTTAGGCGAAATCGGGCAATAAATGCACCTTTTATAGGCCTAAAACCATAAATCGAGAGATCGGTCTGTATGACAGTTTTAACTAAATTTCAACCGATCTGAGCCAAATTGAAGAATAATGTCGAAGGGCTTACCTTAACTCAATGTCCCAAATTTCGGCGAAATCGGTCAATAAGTGCGCCTTTTATGGGCCTAAAACCTTAAATCGAGAAATCGGTCTATATGGCAGCTATATCTAAATCTGGACCGATCTGTGTAATATTGCAGAAGCATATCGAAGGGCCTTCCATAACTCACTGTCCCAAATTCCGGCGACATCGGACAATAAATGCGCCTTTTATGGGCCCAAAACCTTAAATCTAGAGATCGGTCTATATGGCAGCTAAATCCAAATCTGGACCGATCTGGGCCAAATTGAAAAACGATATCTAAGGGCCTAACACAACTCACTGTCCCAAATTTCAGCAAAATCGGATAATAAATGTGACTTTTATGGGCCTAAGACCCTAAATCGAGAAATCGGTCTATATGACAGCTATATCTAAATCTCAACCGACCCGACCCAAATTTAAGAATAATGTCGAAGGGCTTATCTGACCTCAACGTCCCAAATTTCGTCGACATCGGACAATAAATGCGCCTTTTAATGGCCCAAAACCTTAAATCGAGAGATCGGTCTATATGGCAGCTATATCCAAATCTGAACCAATCTGGGCCAAATTGAAAAACGATATCAAAGGGGCTAACACAACTCGCTGTCCCAAATTTCACCGAAATCGGACAATAAGTGTGGCTTTTATCGGCCTAAGACCCTAAATCGGCGGATCGGTCTATATGGCAGCTATATCCAAATTTGACCCAATTTGGGCCAAATTAATGAGGAATGTCCAAGGGCCTAACATTACTCACTTTCCCAAATTTCACCGAAATCGGATAATAAATGTGGCTTTATTGAGCTTGAGACCCTAATTCGGCGGATCGGTCTATATATCAGCTATATCTAAATCTGAACCGATCTGGGCCAAATTGAAGAAGAATGTCGTAGGGCTTAACACAACTCACTGTCCTAAATTTCAGCAAAATCGGCTAGTAAATGTGGCTTTTATGGGCCTAAGACTCTAAATCGGCGGATCGGTCTATATGGCAGCCATATCCAAATCTGGACCGATCTGGGCCAATTGAAAAAGGATATCGAAGCGCCTAACACAACTCACTGTCCCAAATTTCGGCGACAACGGACAATAAATGCGCTTTTTATGGGCCCAAAAATAGAGAGATCGGTCTAAATGGCAGCTATATCGGAATCTGAACAGATCTAGGCCAAATTCAAGCAGAATGTTGAAGGACCTAACACTGCTCGCTGTCCCAATTTTTAGCAATATTCTATAATAAATGTGGCTTTTATCGGCCTAAGACCCTAAGTCGGCGAATCGGTCTTTATGGGGGCTATATCAAGATATAGTCCGATATAGGCCATCTTCGAACTTGACTTGCTTATGGACAAAAAAAGAGTCTGTGCAAAATTTTAGCTCAATGTCTCTATTTTAAAAGACTGGAGCGTGATTTCAATAGACAGACGGACGGACATGGCTGGTCGTTTTAGATTTTTACGCTGATCAAGAATAAATTTTCGTTATAGGGTCGGAAATGGATATTTCGATGTGTTGCAAACGGAATGACGAAATGAATATACCCCCATCCTTCGGTGGTGGGTATAAAAATCGGATATCCTACCCAGAATAGTTTTGGTGAGCGAAGTTTAAAATGCATCGAACAGCGAACATTCTTCCTTTACACGATAGAAACATTCAAAATGTTAAGAAACGTGTCTACTACTTTTAATCCGTCCTTCATAATCCACTTAGTGTCTCTTGTAATTATTTGTTAGGTTCCAGATAACATGAAAGAATTCTGGCATGGTAGAGGGTCCAATTAAACTGAGACTCTTTTCTTCACCTCTTCTACTTATTTTAATTTTTTTCCGACTGTGCACTCCGTTTGCCTGTATTCGGGTATCCTTTTCATTTACCATATCCTTCTGAATATTGTTTTAATATTTGTTTTCGCATTAAGAATCATGAAATGATTTTAAATTGGCCAACTCAAGTTGAAGCTGCCACATCACATCACATCACCTCATACGGCTGCAATGAACGATGCATTGGTATGGCAACCCACTTACCTTGCCATGAGATGGACTGCTTGCCTCTTGAGGCAAGTGTTGCGGCTACTTGATCATTTTTATTGAATATGCAATTATTCAATTTATTGTTTTTACCACCTGCCACCCGCCTCGTTCATGGGGCCTTTGGCCACTCAACCAACCAGCCAATGCAGCATGGCCCCCAACCTGCTCGAGTATCGATTTTATTTATGAAGTTTGCAAAAGAATTCAATTAAAATTGTAATGTGTACTTATGAGAGTCCTTAAGAAGACAGACGAATCAGCCAATAACTGCCCATCCAAACCCACAGCGGGTCGGAGAACAAAGCGCAAATGCCGCCCCCTGGTAATCATAAAAATTATTTCTTTCATTTTTTCACCAAGCAACGAAATTTTTTGAAATGGCCACGAACATCAAACAGGAAGCCAGGTATGGAATATCCATATTGGACAATGGTGTGAAAAAACCCCAAAGAGAAAATTTAGCAGGAGTTGAGAAGTACAAACAAGTAAAAGCGTGCTAAGTTCGGCCGGTCCGAATCTTATATACCCTCCATGGAGCACATTTGTCAAGTTCTTTGCCCGATATCTCTTCAGAGGCAAACAAAGGATAATGGATAAGAATTGGTATGCTATTGCAGCTATACCAAGTTATAAACAGATTAATAAAGGAAATCGTTATCCAGCGTAATCGGTTAAGAATTGCGCCCTCTAGAGGCTAAAGAAGTATAATTGGGAGATCGGCTTATATTGGTTATGAACCGATTTAGACCATACTTGGTAAAGTTGTTGGAAATCAAAACAAACCGTTTAATGCGAAATTTCAACAAAATCTGGTAATAATTGCGCCCCCTAGCGGCTAAAGACGTCAAGATCTGAGATCGGTTTATATATGGTAGCTATAACAGGTAATGAAGCAATTTGGACCATACATAGCACGGATGTTGGAAGTTCCAACAAAACACTTCATGCGAAATTTCAGACTTATCGGATAATAATTGCGCCCTCTAGCGGCTAAAGAAGTCAAGATCCGAGATCGGTTTTTATGGCAGCTATATCCGGTTATAAAACGATTTTGACCATACTTGGTACAGTTTGTGAAAGCTTGGACAAAACACTTTATGCGAAATTTCAGCCTTATCGGATAATAATTGCGCCCTCTAGAGGCTCCATATGTCAAGAACCGAGATCGGTTTATATGGCAGCTATATTCGGTTAAAAAAATGATTTTGACCATACTTCGTACAGTTTGTGGAAGTTTGGACAAAACACTTTATGCAAAATTTCAGCCAAAAGGGATGATTATTGCGCCCTCTGGAGGCCAAGAAGTCAAGATCCAGGATCGGTTTATATGGCAGCTATATTAAAATATGGACCAATACAGCCCATTTAAATTCCCAACCGATCTTTGGAAATAGGAAGTATTCGTGCAAAATTTCAGGAACCTAGCTTTATTCCTCTAAAAGTTAGCGTGCTTTCGATAGACGTACAAACGAACGGACAGACGGACGGACAGACGGACGGATAGACGGACGGATAGACGAACGGACAGACGGACGGATGGACAGACGAACGGACAGACGGAGGACAGACCAACGGACAGACAGATGGACGGACGGATAGACGGACGGACGGACAGACGGACGGACAGACTGACGGACAGACGGTCAGACGAACGGACAGACGGACGGACAGACGGACGGACAGACGGACGGACAGACGGACGGACAGACGGACGGACGGACAGACGGACGGACAGACGGACGGACAGACGGACGGACGGAGAGACGGACGGACAGACAGACAGACAGACAGACAGACGGACGGACGGACGGACGGACGGACGGACAGACGGACAGACAGACAGACAGACAGACGGACGGACAGTACCAAATCGACTTAGACGATCAAGAATATGAATACTTTGTTGGGTCTCAGATCAATATTTCGAGGTGTTACAAACGGAATGACGAAATTAGTATACCCCCCCCCCCCCATCTGGGAGTTATAAAGAAAGGAAAAAACTTAATTGAAAAACTGTTTCTGTTTCTCCTTGGACATGCACAAAGTGTGGGTGAATACGAGAGGAATTTAAGGAAATGTTGAAGGAAGGTAAACAATAGATTTAAATTCTCATTTCATTTCACGTGATTGTGATTACCTTCCGGATGCAATGGACGAGTGAACAGAAGACCATCGAACGAACGAACGAACGAAATGGTCGAATGAACGTGTAATAATAGCAGATTACCCAGTGTCCTTTATGTCCTGCGAAATGTATTCATATACCGAAATAAATGGACTTGTTCACCATTGGATTTTTAGTAGCGTACCTCTTCGGCGCTCCTTCGTGCTATACCCCAACAACTATCCGGCAGTGAATGCGATACCATGCGGAAATTAAAGACGTTATTTTTTCATTTAAGTTGTAATCATTTTGAACAAGCAAATTATTGTCGTGCTAAAATTGAATGTTTTTCGGTTTTTTATTTTAATTCGCTGTTCGTTGAAACGTGCCGTGAAATGAAATAGTCTGAAATTAGAATGGCACAGTTGCCATTTCATGCTGTGAACATTTAGGATTTTACATCACAGGATGTGACTGATGAAATGAACATTTTTGCAAATAATTAACTTTGAAAATTAATTTCAGTTTTTTTTATATCCATCACCATCTTGCTCCTCCTCTCATTTTGCCAAAGCATTCGCAGTATATCGAAGTATTAATCTGTGAGCAAATAAAATACATAAATCGTCTTAAAATGTCCCTTTGCACAAATTTAGGACAGTGAGTTGTGTTAGGCCTTTCGACATCTTTTTTCAATTTAGCTTAGAACGATCCAGATTTGGATATAGCTGCCATATAGACCGATCTCTCGATTTAGGGCTTTGGGCCCATAAAAGACGCATTTATGGCCGAATCTTATATACCCTCCACCATGGATCGCATTTGTCGAGCTCATGCCATGGTATCTCTTTTTAGGCAGGTTATGGTTCATTACGGACCATAATTGAACTGAATATTGAAGACCATAATAGAAATGAAAATTTCGGCCAAATCTAGTAAGAATTGCGCACTTTAGGGGCTGAAGAAGTAAAGGAGAGTGATCGGTTTACAGGGGAGCTGTATTAGGCTATAGACCGATTCATGCCATATTCGACACGTATGTTAAAGGTCATGAGAGAAGCCGTTGTAAAAAATTTTAGACAAATCGGATAATACTTGCGCCCTTTAGAGGGTCAAGACGTCAGGATCCCATATCGGTTTATATGACAGCTATACCAGATTAGGGACCGATTTGAACTATTTTTAGCACAGTTGTTGAAAGTTAACACAAAACATATCATGCAAAATTTCAACTAAATCCGATAATAATTGCGCCCTCTGGTGGCTCGAGAATCCAATACAACAGATCGGTTTATATAGCAGCTAATATGTCAGGCTATGGACCGATTTGAACTATTCTTAACACAGTTGTTGTAAGTCATAACAAAACGCGTAATGCAAAATTTTAGCCGTATCGGATGAGAATTGCGCCCTCTAGAGGCTCAAGAAGTCAAGACCCCAGATAGGTTTATATGACAGCTATATCAGGTTATAAACCGATTTGCGCCATACTCAGCACAGTAGTTGGAAGTCATAATTAAACATCCCATGCAAAATTTCATGCAAATCGGATAAGAATTGTGTCTCCTAGTGGCTCAAGAAGTCAAGATCCCAGATCGGTTTATATGGCAGCTATATCAAAACGTGGGCCCATTTACAAACCCAACCGACCTACACTAATAAAAAGTATTTGTGTAAAATTTCAAGCGGCTAGCTTTCTTCCTTCGAAAGTTAGCGTGCTTCGACAGACAGACAGACGGACGCACGGACGGAAGGAAGGACGGACGGACGGACGGACATGGCTATATATATACTTTTTGGGGTCTTAGACGAATATTTCGAGGAGTTACAAACAGTATGTCGAAATTAGTATACCCCCATCCTATGGTGGAGGGATTAAAAAAATCATATTTATACCCTACACCAATACTGTGGTACAGGGTATTTTAACTTAGTGAATTAGTATGTAACACCCAAAAGGTAGAGAGCGATAGACCCATAGATAAGTATACTGATCGACTCAGAATCACTTTCTGATTCGATTTAGCTATGTCCGTCTGTCTGTCTGTCTGCCTGTCTGTCCATGTAAATTTGTGTACAAACTACAGATCGCAATTTTCATCCGATCGTCTTCAAATTTGGTGTAGGCTTGTTTTTCGGCCTGCAGACGAAGCCTATTGAAATTAGAAGAAATCGATTCAGATTTGGACATAGCTCCCATATATATGTTCGTCCGATTTGCAGTAATACAGCAATAAAATGCTCATTTGTTAACTGATTCTCTCTTGGCAAGAAGGATTCCCTTAAGACTCCAGACAGGAAATTTTATGAATGACAGGTGAATTTTATAGAAATCGGTTCAGATTTGGATATAGCTCCCATATATATGTTTGTCCGATTTGCAGTAATAATGCAATAAAATGGTAATTTGTTAACCGAATCTCTCGAAATTTGGCAGGAAGGATTTTCTTATGACTTTGGATATTACTGGTGAATTCCATAGAAATCGGTTCAGATTTGGATATAGCTCCCATATATATATGTCACCCGATTTTCATTCCTAGAGCCACCGCAAGCGCATTTATTGACCAATCTTGCCAAAATTTTGTACAACGCTTTCCTCGACAACTTCCACAATGTCTATTGAGTTTGCACGAAATCGGTTCAGATTTAGACATAGCTCCCATATATATGTTCGTCCGATTTGCAGTAATAATGCAATAAAATGATCATTTGTTAACCGATTCTCTTGAAATTTGTTAGGAAGGATTTTCCTATGACTCCAAATATTACAGGTGAATTTTATAGAAATCGGTACAGATTTGGATATAACTCCCATATATATGTTTGTCCGATTTCCAGTAATAATGCAATAAAATGGTCATTTGTTTACCGATGCTTTTGAAATTTGTTGTGAAGAGTTTTCTCTTGACTTTCAACAGAGCTGGTGGATTTCATGGAAATCGGTTCAGATTTAGATATAGTTCCCATATATTTACATCACCCGATTTTCACTCCTAGAACCACTGCAAGCGCATTTCTTGACCAATGTTCCCAAAACTTTGTACAACGCTGTTTTCGACAACTTCCACAATGTCTATAGAGTTTGCACGAAATCGGTTCAGATTTAGACATAGCTCCCATATATATGTTCGTCCGATATGCAGCAAAATGCAATAAAATGGTCATTTGTTAACCGATTCCCACGAAATGTGGCAGGAAGGATTTTCTTATGACTTTCGACATTACTGGTGAATTTCATAGAAATCGTTAAGATTTAGATATAGCTCTCATATATGTATATCTCCTGATTTTCACTTCTAGAGCCACTGCAAGCCCATTTTTTTGATCAATATTGCCAATACTTTGCACAACGCTTTTCTCGACGGCTACCACATTATCTGAAAAGTTTGCTCGAAATCGATTTAGAATCGATTTAGATATAGCTCCCATATATATGTGCGTAAAATTTTGGTTAATTTGCAATAATGTTGTCATTTGTGAACCGTGGTTATTACAGTTTGACCATGTTTGCTCGAAATGTGATACGCATTGTTTAATAACCCATCTGACAACATACGGCAAGGTCCTTCAAAATTGTTTCAGAATTAGACATAGCAGCCACTTTACCTATAGGGTAGGTGTAGGGTATTATAAAGTCGGCACCGCCCGACTTTTGCCTGGTCTAAACTCAAATAGAACATTCAGTTAATAGTTTTTTATGACTGCTATATCTAAATAAAGTACCACATAGATGATGCTTGAAAAGGATTCCGAGAAGTCCAATGCAAATAACGGTTCCACATGCCACATATGCTATAAAGTGTGGTTCTCATCGGTTTGTCTACCTCAATATGGTACTCTCTAATAGCTCAATAATATTATCTTTTATCCAGGGAAGTATTTTAGTTTACTTTTATAGTATCAGGTCATCGATTTAAACTTCTTTATATATACAAGCAATAAAAAAAGTACCTGAAGAAATAGAGTTTCAATTCTTTGACACTTACCTAAAATGAAAAAAAACATAGAAAACAGAATTAGTATCGAAAAAAAACATAGAAAATATTTTCATATGATTTCGAGTATTTTCAACCGTAATGTCGAGACATAAAAAAATTTTTCATACATATTATACCTCTTAACACATCTCATATACCAACAAATATTAAATTTATCGACTATGTTTTCTCCTTATACTAACATTTTAAACTTTATATCAATGAAAGTTCCAACGACAACCTATGGCATTGGACTCACTTTCCGTTTTTTGTTTATTGGTCATCCACAGACTCTTCTTTAATGCGATTCTTTGAAAATCGTCATTTCATTTGCACGTTAACCGCTGCCATCCAGGAAGAAAGCCAACTGGACTTAATTGCAAATTAAAAAAATGGAAAAAAAACAGCCACCACTTTAAGGATGTTTGATCAAATTGTCCTTGCTCGATGCCTGCCACCATGGCGAATAGCACTTTTATTTTCATTACTTGGCCCCAGCCATAGAGAAAATGGGGCTGCAACTGGAGTGGGAAAATTTCATTTCATCATGGCACACCGCGCATCACTATCGCCAGCCATGTAGCCATTTGCAGTTACAGTCAGCGGCCTGCGAAAGGCATTCAAATATGGCAAACCGAGAAAAGAAAAGAAACATTCCCTAATTGTCTGTTTATCCGGCAACAAAATGAACGAAATGAAAAAATAATAACACAAAAAACGTGAGCTGATAGTTAATTTCCCAGCTTTACCGGCACTAAATGAAAATGGCCCATAGACAAAAGTGCCACCGAGAGAGTGAGAGAGAGAGAGAGTGATGAGTTGTGATGGGGAAGGACGATAGGGCAGGGTAAAGGCAAAGAAACAAAATAAAACTGAGAACATTCATTTTAACAGAGATTAAAAAAAAACTGAAACATACCAAAACTCTTTCTATGAAATTTCCTTTGAAAGAAATGGGCAAAAAAGTTCACAAAATACACGGACTTCCTTACTCATACACGTGTATTTGGTAAACACGAATAGAAATAGAAAATGATGTCTATGCGATAACATAAAAGTTGCATGAGTTAGACAGATTTTTGAGGGGGGTTTTGTTTCGCAATACTGCTGGGATAGCAGAAATATTCAAAAGGCCGCAGGCAAGAGGATTTCCATGTTTATGTATGGGCAGGGCGCAGTAATTGCATTCAGTTTCAACTTTAGCCATAGCTCCCAAGCTAAGCCGCCACCCCGCCTGCCATGGCTATCATCACCATTAGACATTGCAAAAGTCATTTCCAAATGCAGTCAACTCAGCCTTGCTGCTGTGTCTATTCTAAAGTGTTTCTGTTTCTGTTTCTGTGTGTGTCTGGTGTATTTCAGATATGCCTGGGTGTATATGTGTTGACACTAACACCAACAACACGAGGGAATACAAGTGAGCAGGACATTGAAAAGGCATTTGCATAACGCCTCCAAAACAAAAAAAAAAAAAACGCTTAATAATGTGTAATGGCAACGTAACATAGGGGAGATGTCTTGCAACGACAGTCATCAGCTGTGTTTGTGTTGCCTTCTATCCGAAGGCAACAATGGCCAACTGCTGTTGATGCTGCTGTTTCTACTGAAATTACTGTGGCGGTTTTGCCACCACTGGGAAGGTATGCCAACTGAAGGAAGTCCGAAGTTGGATAACAGTAAAACAAATAAAAAGGCTTCAAGTTCGGCCGGGCCGAACTTTGGAAAGCCACCATCTCGGGTACATATGTAAAACACCTTTCGTCAAAATCCAGTGAAAATTGCATACCTTATGCCCCATAGCAGCTATATCGAAATATGATCCTATTTAAACTAAATACTTATAAGTACAAGTCATTGTTCAATTGCACCTTTTATTGGGCCACGACTTTAAATCGAGATATCGGTCTATATGAAAGCTATATCCAAATCTGGGCCGACTTGGGCAAGTTGCAGAAAAATGTCGAAGAGTCTAACACAAATCACTGTCCCAAGTTTCGACGAAATCGGACAATAAATATGCCTTTTATGGCCCGAAGACCATAAATCGAGAGATAGGTCTATATGCCAGTTATATCAAAATCTGAACCGATCTGTGCCATATTGCAAAAGAATGTCGAAGGGCCTAACACAACTCACTGCCATCGGACAATAAATGCGCTCTTTTATGGCCCCAAAACCTTAAATCGAGAGATTGGTTTATATGGCAGCTATATCCAATTCTGGACCGATCTGTGCCAAATTGAAGAAGGATGTCGAGGGGCTTAACATAACTCACTGTCCCAAAGTTCGGCGACATCGGACAATAAATGCGCTTTTTATGGGCCCAAAACCTTAAATCGAGAGATGGGTTTATATGGCAGCTATATCCAAATCTGAACCGATCTGAGCCAAATTGAAGAAGGATGTCGAGGGGCTTAACATTACTCACTGTCCCAAAGTTCGGCGACATCGGACAATAAATGCGCCTTTTATGGGCCCAGAACCTTAAATCGAGAGATCTGTCTTTATGGCAGCTATATCCAAATCTGGACCGATGCGGACCATTTTGAAGAAGGATGTCGAGGGGCTTAACATAACTCATTTTCCCAAAATTCGGCGACATCGGACAATAAATGCGCCTTTTATGCGCCCAAAACCTTAAATCGAGAGATCGGTCTATATGGCAGCTATATTCAAATCTAGACCGATCTAGACCATTTTGAAGAAGGATGTCGAAGGGCCCAATACAACTCACTGTCCCAAATTTCGGCGACATCGGACAATAAATGCGCTTTTTATAGGCCCAAAACCTTAAATCGAGATATGGGTTTATATGGCAGCTATATCCAAATCTGAACCGATCTGAGCCAAATTGAAGAAGGATGTCGAGGGGCTTAACATAACTCACTGTCCCAAAGTTCGGCGACATCGGACAATAAATGCGCCTTTTATGGGTCCAAAACCTTAAATCGAGAGATCGGTCTATATAGCAGCTATATCGAAATCTTTACCGATCTGCGCCAAACTGAAGAAGGATGTCGAGGAGCCTAACATAACTTACTGTCCCCAATTTCGGCGACATCGGAAAATAAATGCGCCTTTTATGCGCCCAAAACCTTAAATCGAGAGATCGGTCTATATGGCAGCTATATTCAAATCTAGACCGATCTAGACCATTTTGAAGAAGGATGTCGAAGGGCCCAACACAACTCACTGTCCCCAATTTGGGCGACATCGGACAATAAATATGCCTTTTAAGGCCCTCAAAACCTTAAATCGAGAGATCGGTCTATATGGCAGCTATATCCAAATCTGGACCGATTTGCGCCAAATTGAAGAAGGATGTCGAAGGGCCTAACACAACTCACCGTCCTAAATTTCGGCGACATCGGACAATAAATGCGCCTTTTATGGGCCCAAAACCCTAAATCGAGAGATGGGTCTATATGGCAGCTATATCCAAATCTGAACCGATCTGCGCCAAATTGAAGAAGGATCTCGAGGGGCCTAACATAACTCACCTTCTCAAATTTGGTCGACATCGGACAATAAATGCGCCTTTTATGGGACCAAAACCTTAAATCGGCCTATATGGTAGCTATATCCAAATCTGAACCGATCTGAGGCAAACTGAACTGGGATGTCGGCTGACCTAACACAACTCACTGTACCAAATTTCAGCAAAATCGAATAATAAACGTGGCTTTTATAGGTCCAAGACCCTAAATCGGTGGATCGGTCTATATCCAAATCTGGACCGATCTGGGCCAAAATGATAAAGGATGTTGAAGGGCCTAACACAACTCACTGTCCCAAATTTTAGTAAAATCTGAAAATAAATGAGGCTTTTGTGGGCCTAAGACCCTAAATCGGCCGATCGGTCTATATGGGGGCTATATCAAGATATAGTCCGATATAGCCCATCTTCGAACTTAACCTGCTTATGGACAAAAAAAAAAGAATATGAGCAAAGTTTCAGCTCAATAGAGGCTGTCTTGGCCAATTGTTTGGACTTTTTGAGAATGGCGCTGAATGCTTGTGTTCGAATCCCGGTGAAAATATTCAAACAAATTTTCAGTGGTGCTGGCCAATTATTTGCCTAAAACTTGAACCGGACAGCCCTCATTGATATGAAAGTCTCGTTCTCCTCGCTGTTGTTTAATGCAATTTCTGGGGTAAAATCGGAGGAGGATTTGATGAAAATCGTGTACTCTTCTTGTTCTGCGATGGGAACATTCCCAGTTATTGCCTCTTTTACACCCTGTACTGTCCCATTGTGGCATAGCTTGAGTACGCTCAAACACACTTCAATAGTGACGGCGGGTATAGTGAGGGGGGGGGAGAGGAAAGGAGAACAGAAAAGAAAACGTTCAGGGATGCAATTTACACGTACACCGCAAATTGCAGTAGAATTTGTTTTGTAATTCATTTTACTGTTACTAAAGTTTGTTTAATGTTGCATTTGTTGTTGTTGTTGCTGCTGCTGTTGTTGGTGGTGGTGGTGGTGTTGATTTTGTCGTTGCCTTTGCCTCCGTCATCAGTAAGTCTGTAAGGATGCGAATGCACAATGCGTCCCAATGTATGTGCCACAAATCTGAATGGTAGATGCTGATACTACAAAATGCTGATGTGGCTAACGCTGCTGAAGGATTTTGTGCGGTGGGCACTAGGCAACTGAGGGATGAGATAACCCAACGATGTCAGGCAAAAAATACCAACATGAAGCAAAAAAAAACTAAAACCAAAAGAAATTCAAAACAGGACTCTCACACTTCGCGTATCTCCTACAACTTGAAGAGGCTACTAAATTGAGGGCGACAGGTGGTGGCCTCAGCTTAAACGCACACATAGACACTCTATGCCAGCAGAAAAAAAACTCCCTAAATCTCTATGACATTCCCAGCAAACCAACACTTTTTGTGGAGGACATCATGCTCGTATGGCAGTGATGCGGACGCATACAGGCAGAAAAAAAATCCACCCACACCATTAGTAGCCAACACCTTCATCCTCATTCATTCCCCCAATGGTACGTGTTTAAGTGTGAATTGTTGTCAGGTTATGAGTTTTCTCCAGTTGCGTATTCACAACAGCAAAGTCATCACCAGACCTATAGCTAGCCATACCGCCAGCCAGTCAAGCATACAGTCAGTGAGACAGCCAGCCAGCCAGCCGGTAGGTACTTGAAGTGTTTTCCATGAATGTTGTCTTCTGTTTTGAAAAATAAATGCAAAATATTTTTTCCCATTTTGTTTACTCAGTAGAACAACTAAAGCAAGAAATGAGATTTTTATCTTTCTATTTTTTTTTTATTTTTTCTTCTTCTTATTACCCCGTAGAGAAGGTGCTGCTGAGTGAGTAGGAGAATGACTAGGAATTGTCCCAACAGGGAAATTCATTTCTTGGGTCTACAAGTGCCAGGGCTAAGTATTTAAATAAAAACTGTTTGCTAAAGGAAATTCTTAAAGCATAAAAATATTATTATTGCTTACATAATTTGCTAAGCAGGAATGGATTCTACAGCAAAATGTTGTCTTGTACTTTGTTGTAGCTCAAAACTCGTTTTCGTTAATATTTTACTTTAATACGAACTAAAAAATCATCAGATTTTAAACAGAGGTGCATACATCAACCATGTGAATAAAAATTTTTGTTGCATTCAAAAGTTATTATAAGCTGCACCATAGGATGAGGGTGTGCTAACTTCGCTATTCCGCTAAAAACACCCCGAAATATTGCTCTAAGCTTCCTAGCCACCAAACCCGTGCCGTATAATAGGGTGTGCCACTCTCTTGCCACCGCGACCGTATCCGTACTTTGATCAACGGAGTGCCCTCTCTCGCCTCCTCGTGTCGTCATCTAGTTAACCCTAATAGTGCTGTGTACTGGAGTGTGCCTCCTTGCCACCATCCCGCGTATTGTGCCGTATGATAAGGTGTGCTTCCTAGCCACTCTCTTGCCACCGCGCCCGAAACCCCGCTTTCATCAACGGAGTATTCTCTCGCGCCTCCCCGTGCCGTACCCCTGTAGACCCGAACGGTGTCGTGTATTAGGGTATGCCCCTGACATCAAATCCCGTATCGAACCGCTTACTAGGGTGTGACTTGCTTCGTTTACCGTGCCTGAATATCTCGCTTCGCAACGCTGTGACCTTCGGCATCTTTGTGCCGTCAACGCCGGTTAATACGAATAGTGACATGTATTAGGATGTGCCTCCTAGCCACCCATCAGTGATCAACCGAGTATTGGGGTGTGCCTCGTGTGGAAGCCCAGTGCCCAAACATGTATTAGGGTGTGTCACTCGCAAACCGACCCACTAGTAACAGATAACTTGTCGTAACAAATAGTGGCACACAGTTTGATCTAGCGTCAGGCTCCATGAAAACGATTGAAGAGAGGCCATCGGTGGTCCCAGCTGCTCAACATAGAATGAGATGAAAAATTACTTCGGGTGGACGTTTAGAGGCTCCAATTCTAGTACAAGCTCTTGGTTAAGTAAACACGATAATTGTGAGAGCTTAGGAATGCGTAGATGCACATTTCTCACGATATTCGGAAATTGAGGACGTGCGTACAGGCACAGCAACTCCTTTGCTTTTGATACCCACCACCGAAGGATGGATGGGTATAAAGCCATGTCCGTCCGTCTGTCTGTTGAAATCACGATACAGTCCTTAAAAATAGAGATATTGAGCTGAAATTTTGCACAGGTTCTTTTTTTGTCCATAAGCAGGTCAAGTTCGAAGATGAGCTATATCGGACTATATCTTGATATAGCCCCCATATAGACCGATCGGCCGATTTAGGGTCTAAGGCCCATAAAAGCCACATTTATTATCCGATTTTGCCAAAATTTGGGACAGTGAGTTGTGTTTGGCCTTTCAACATCCTTCTTCAATTTGGCTCAGATCGGTCCAGATTTGGATATAGCTGCCATATAGACCGATCCACCGATTTTGGGTCTTAGGCCCATAAAAGCCACATTTATTAACCGATTTTGCTGAAATTTGGGACAGTGAGTTATGTTTGGCCTTTCAACATCCTTCTTCAATTTGGCTCAGATCGGTCCAGATTTGGATATAGCTGCCATATAGACCGATCCACCTATTTAGGGTCTTAGGCCCATAAAAGCCAAATTTTTTAACCGATTTTGCTGAAATTTGGGACAGTGAGTTATGTTAGGCTCTTCGACATCCTTCGTCAATTTGGCTCAGATCGGTCCAGATTTGGATATAGCTGCTATATAGACCGATCCACCGATTTAGGGTCTTAGGCCCATAAAAGCCACATTTATTAACCGATTTTGCTGAAATTTGGGACAGTGAGTTATGTTAGGCTCTTTGACATCCTTCGTCAATTTGGCTCAGATCGGTCCAGATATGGATATAGACCGATCTCCCGATTTACGGTTTTGGGCACATAAAAGGCGCATTTATTGTCCGATGTCGCCGAAATTTGGTAGAGAGAGTTGTGTTAGACCCTTCGACATCCTTTTTCATCTTGGCTCAGATCGGTCCAGATTTGATTATAGCTGCCATATAGACCGATCTCTCGATTTAAGGTTTTGGGCCCATAAAAGGCGCATTTTTTGTCAGAAATCACCAAAATTTGGGACAGTGAGTTGTGTTAGGCCCTTCGATATTCATCGGATCGGATCAGATCAGATCGGTTTAGATTTGGAAACAGCTACAGTCCGATGTCGCCGAAATTTTAAACAGTGAGGTTAAGCCCCTCGACATATTTCTGCAATTTGGCCCAGATCGGTTCAGATTTGGATATAGCTGCCATATAGACCGATCTCTCGATTTAAGGTTTTGGGCCCAAAAAAAGGTGCACTTATTGTCCGATGTCTCCGAAATTTGGGAATGTGAGTATAGTTAAGTCCCCTGACGTACTTCTGCAATATGGCACAGATCGGTCCAGATTTGGATATAGCATAGCTCTCGATTTAAGGCTTTGGACCATAAAAGGCGCATCCGACTTTGCCAAAATTTGGGACGTGGGTTGTGTAAGGCTCTTCGAAAATGTTCTGCAAACTTGGCCCAAAACGGTCCAGATTTGGATATAGCTGCCATATAGACCGATATCTCGATTTAAAGTCTTGGCCCTATAAAAAGCGCATTTATCATCCGATTTCACTAAAATTTGACACAGTGACTTATGTTAGGCTTTTCGATATCCGCCTTTTTACTTATTTCAGCCTTACTTGTTTTATACCCACCACCTTAAGCTTGATCGTCTTGATCATACATGGGCAGCATACACATCCGCACACAAGTTTTCTATGCCCGCGGGCATAGGAAAAACAAACAGATGCTCACGTACAGTATAAACAACTTCAGGTTGCTTTGTTCAGCTGATCCAATTTCGAAGCGCTTTCACATACAAACACAGTTTGGTCTTTTCAATGCTGGAAGTGTGCCTTTCGATCTAGCTATGTCCGTCCGATCGTCAGTGGAAATCACCATAGCAGTTGAACGAATAAAAATTTTGCACACACACTTTCCATTCCTTCCATCGGTTCAGATTTGGATAAACTCCCATATAAAGTAGTCCTTTGACTTGGCTTCATGAGCCCTTAGAAGCCCCAATTATTATCCAATTTGGCTAAAACTTTGCATGTCATATTTTTCAAGACTCCCAACAACTGTGGTAAGTTTTTTCCAAATCGAGGCATAACCTGATATAGCCACCATATAAACTGATCTCTCGATTTAAAATCTTGAACCCCTGGACGACGCAATAGTTATCCGATTCGGCTGAAATTTTGCACATAGTGTTTTGTTTTGACTTTCAACCTTGATGATGAATATGGTTTTAATCGGTCTATAACATGATATACCTCCTATACAAGCCAATCTCCCACTTAGTCTTCTACGACCCCAAGAAGACTTAATTTTTAAGTGATGTGGCAAAAATGTTGTACATAAGGTGGTGGCTTTCGAAGATTCGACCAGGACGAACCTAACACATTTGGTTTTTTTTGCCTTGGTGTAAGATCGTGTTTCTTTTGGAATATGATAGGCCTTACCTTGAGTTCGCTTTTTTGGAATATATGTTGGATTCTTTCGTAGAATATTTTCAGATCTTTCGCCATTTGATTGCGACTACGGTATGGACACTTGTTTAAAATTGTATCGGACAGAACTTTTAACTTGCATTGGACAGTTCTTATTTGCATTTTTCCATTTTGATTTGCGCAGAAGGTAAACCATAAAACTGTGAAGCCGAGATCAAGTGGAGAAAGACATTTTGACAATTGGCGTTGAAAATTTAACAAGAAGGTCAAAACATTAGTTTTAAAATGCAGTTTCCAAGGTAAGTAACATACAGAAGATATGGTAATTCTTTGAATTCAAGCAGCTCTCCCCATTTTGAAATTTGTTCAGTTGAGTTGCTTGGAAAAAAATTTCTATAAAATAACTTGTAAATACTTAAAAAAATGAGGAGACAAGCAAATGTATTCACATGTGCACAAATCTAAGCGAAAAAGCTCAGACATAATGCCAAAGCATACCAACACAAACACACAACAATACATTTAAGCGCTTGCAAACATCCTTGACAACAACGACGACGTAGTAGACGGCGATGATGAATGCCCATGTAAACATTTTATGAGAACATTTATGTGTATTTAGAGAGGATGGCAACAATGCGCTAAAATGCACTGCCAACAACGGCTATAAATGCAACAACATAACTCATTTGAGGCGATAAGAGGCAGTGCCAGTAGCAGTGATGGCTGATGCATATAAGCTCAACGCGTACCGATGGACCGACGGAACGACAAGCTAGCAACCATAGTTACATCCGCTTCGGGGCCCTAACAAACCGTTACTTTCATCATCCACATAAGCATAACCGGTGTTGTTGTTGTTGTCATCATCAACAACAACGTCGTCATCATCATACTCATCGTCTTTCTTTTATGTTGAAAAGTGCATCCGCTTGTCGTTTTTATGTGCATTGCGTTTTTTTGTTTTGTTGTTATTTTGCCTCTTTTACAACAAACAATTTACACATGCATGTATGTTTGTTGGTATGTGCAAAGTACTTAAGCACACACATGCAGCCATATGCATGCAGCTTACACGTGTTAGAGAGTGGGCGAATGGGTTAGCGAATGAGCATGCGAATGCATTTCGTTTAATGCTCATGCTTGCGTAAGGGGTAGAAGCATGTAGGGGCTGCATTGAGTGCGCTGTCTTGTTGGTTAGTCGAAGGTTTGTTTTCTTGTGTGTGTGTGTGCGTGTGTGAGTGTGCCTTTTATATTGTACATCCCCTGTGATACCCATAAAACACTCTTTTAGTTCTCGCCCGTGTCGCTGTATTTTTTAGTCATTTTTTATGCGCTCTGGGGCCTCTTAAACGCCAATGATGTGTGGTGGCCTTTATGTTGTATCAGTTGGGGGGCATTTGTTTTTCCTTACTAGCTGCTAACACTGTCACTATTGCATTGGCGAATGTTGTTGTTGTTGTCATGTGTTGTAGTTGTCTTGTGTCGTTGTCTTTGCTGTTGTCTACCCATAAAAGCCAAAATAATAGCATACTTTTCTCTCATGATTGTAGTAAATGATTGAATAGAGAGCATAAATTGCCAACGAACGAAAGGACAACGGCAGCAAACCACTGCAAAGAATCGAATACACATAGACCCACATACGCACACACATTTCTTCCAAACTAACAGCAGAAGTAAAAATAACACCACACAAAAGGTTGACGAAAAGCACATAAGAAAAAATCTCTAAACGAGATAGTGATGAAATATCTCAAAGCTTTAAAATACTTAACATTCATATCAGTCAACTAAGAACTCTTTTAAGCGTACACATGTTTAGGAGTGCAAGCACAAGTAGATGTACATATACTTGAAGTTTGTTCAATGGATGTTGTTTTTTTTTTTTGGGTCTCCAGGGGATCAAATTGAATTTTGATAGTAGGAATTTTTCTTGGAACAACAATGAAGTTGATGCATTAGCAGCCATGAAGAAGGAATGCGGATATCAAAATGAGTTTTCACACATATTGATGTAGGTAGGGAAAATCGGTCCAAAAAGTTAAGATTTGGCTAGCTTCCATATAAACCCATTTCTTGAGCTCCTCCTTACTCCTTAATTATGCCATTCCTTACTATTTACGAACAATATGTGCGGAAATTCTATTTAATCTGGTTCCCACTGTTTAAATATATCATATACCCAAGGAAAATAGGCATAAGTTTTTCAGTTTTATTGACAATTTAAGAGGAGAATTCTAGAATTTTTATATAGACTTACCTAGGTACCAAAATATGTGGTTCATATTTCAATATTCTTAAACCCATGTGTATAAGGGGCAAGCTGTTCAGATTTGGATACTAAAATAACTTCGAAGGAGTAAAGCTAGCCGCTTGAAATTTTGCACAAATACTTTTTATTAGTGTAGGTCGGTTGGTATTGTAAATGGGCCAAATCGGTCCATGTTTTGATAAAGCTGCCATATAAACCGATTTTGGGTCTTGACTTCTTAAGTATGGTAAAAAACGGCCCATGTTTTGATATAGCTGCCATATAAACCGATCTGGGGTCTTGACTTCTTGAACCTCTAGAGGGCGCAATTCTCGTCCGATTTTAATTGAATTT
This sequence comes from Stomoxys calcitrans, assembly GCF_963082655.1. Classification (NCBI taxonomy): domain Eukaryota; kingdom Metazoa; phylum Arthropoda; class Insecta; order Diptera; family Muscidae; genus Stomoxys; species Stomoxys calcitrans. The sequence goes on along the minus strand of NC_081552.1, from coordinate 265,743,803 downwards.
TGCACGTGGTGTTTTGATATCACTTTCAACAACTGCGCTAAGTATGGTTCAAATCGGTCCATGTTTTGATATAGTTGCCATATAAACCGATCCTGGGTCTTGACTTCTTAAGCCTCTAGAGGGCGCAATTTTTGTTCGATTTAACTGAAATTTTGCACATGGTGTTTTGGTATTACTTCCAACAACTGTGCCCTGTACGATTCAAATCGGTTGATAATCTGGTATAGCTGTCATATAAACCTATCTTAGATCTTGAATTCTTGAGCCAATAGAGGGCGCAATGCTCACCCAATTTGGCTGAAATTTTGTACAACGGTATCTCTCATGATCTTCAACACACGTGATATGGTCCATCAATAGCTTGATACAGCTCCCATATAAACCTACCTCCCTATTTTACTTATTGAGCCCCTACAAGGCGCAATTCTAATCTGAATGAACTGAAATATTACACAACGACTTCTACAATGTTCAGCATTCATTTATGATCCAAATAATAATTTGATATAGCTCCAATAGCATAACAGTTCCTATTCTATGTTCTTTGTTTGCCTAAAAAGAGATACCGCGCATAGAACTCGACAAATGCGATCCATGGTGGACGGGAATATAAGATTTGGCCCGGACGAACTTAGCACGCTCTTACTTGTTTATTTTATTTTATTTATTTCCATTTTATTTCATTTCATATCATATCGTTTCATTTCATTTCATTTCGTTTCATTTCGATTCATTTCATTTCAATCCATTTCATTTAATTTCATTCCATTTCATTTAATTTCATTCCATTTCACTCCATTTCATTCTATTTCATTTCATTTTATTTCATTTCATGTCATTTAATTTCATTTCATTTCATTTCATTTCATTTCATGTCATTCCATTTTATTTCATTCCGTTTCATACATTTCATTTCATTCCCTTTTGTTCCATTACAATCCATTTCATTCCATTTAATTCCATTTCATTCCATTCTATTCCATTCCATTCAATTCAATTCCATTTCATTCCATTCAATTCCATTTCATTTCATTCCATTTCATTCCATTTCATTCCACTTCATTCCATTTCATTTTATTTCATTCTATTTCATTTCGTTTCATTATATTTCATTTCATTCTATTTTGTTTCATTCTATTTCATTTCATTCCATTTAATTTCATATCATTTCATATCATTTCATTTCATATTATTTCATATCATTTCATATTACTTCATATCATTTCATATCATTTTATATCATTTCATATCATTTCATATCATTTCATATCATTTCATATCATTTCATATCAATTCATATCATTTCATATCATTTCATATCATTTCATATCATTTCATATCATTTCATATCATTTCATATCATTTCATATCATTTCATATCATTTCATATCATTTCATATCATTTCATATCATTTCATATCATTTCATATCATTTCATATCATTTCATATCATTTCATATCATTTCATATCATTTCATATCATTTCATATCATTGCATATCATTTCATATCATTCCATATCATTTTTTCATTTCATTTCGTTTCATTTCATTCCATTTCATTCCATTTGATTCCATTTCATTCCATTTGATTCCATTTCATTTCATTTCATTCCATCTCATTCCATTTCATTCGAATTCATTCCAATTCATTCCATTTCATTCCAATTCATTCCATTTCATTCCAATTCATTCCATTTCATTTCTTTTTAAAGTGAAGTTTTTGGCTTTATTTAGTAACATTTTGTGGTGAGTGAAATGCTTGATGGCTTATATTTGACGCATATATATTCCTGTTAGTGGAATGAAGAAGGTTTCTAAGAAAATAAATCCACACATAAAATTTTTTTTTATAAAAAACAATTTTTTCACTCTCCTTCATGTGACAAAGTTCCATTTAAAACGTTATTGCCATATAAATTTCCATTATCGGCTTTGCTTCCGTTTCAAAATGATAAAAAAATTTCACACACACTCGTTGTTGACTCATTACCACCGAATTTGGTATTTTAAAACTGAAAATGGTCGCAAGCATATCATTATGTTTTAATGATAAGGAACTTTGTTTCTTTTTATGGAGCAATAAACAAAACAAAAAATGAAAAGAAAAGAAAATTCCCTACACTCGCACATAATAAAGCAACGCAATGGAAAACATCCGTCAACACATCTTCAACCAGCTGAATGTTGAGAATTTTGCCCAAAATGAGTTTTTGCCTTTTTCCATTGGCAACCAACAAAGAAGGAAGAAAATAAAAAGTAAAAGGGCCAGCCATTAAATTTAAGTTGTCCCTTCTAATGTGTGAAATCCTTGCAAGGAAATGATGAGCAATGGCCAAGCATTGCTCACTTATCTCGGAAACGCCACTTGTTTTTTATGTCCACTAAAAATTCATGAATATTTAGTGCAAACTCGACAAAAGTTATTGCAATTTTGTTCTCCATCCCTCCGACCCCAGCTAGCTACGGCTGGCATTGTTCCTATGGGGTGGAAATTCATTTTTGTGAAAAATTATCATTTGGCTAATATAAAAAACAGTTACGTATATGGCCAAGACACTTAAAAGGACCCCTTGCCCATAGCCACCATTCCTGCAGATAACAGTGACACTATACTGGAAAAAAACAACTATTTTTTAAGCTTTTTTTGTGCTTTTCTATGTAAAATCTATGTGTGTATGTGTGTGTGTGTGTGTGAATGGGCACATTCAAGTATTCACACTAAATGGTCAATGTGAATGGTTTATTTCCAGCAACCGAGACCAGTAACATCGGCCTGCAAACGGAAGGCCACCACCGGCAGCGACAAAGAGTCAACACATCTTCACTGGCGAGTCCTGCCGCCTCCGGTAGAGATGTCAGCCAAAGTGGGGGAGAGTGTGCAACCCCCAAATGAAGAGCAAAGCATTTATTTGCCACACATAGCACAACTCATTCATACTTGGGCTCCTTCAAAAATTTACCAAAACGACTGCGAGTGGAAGGTGGATAGGGGCTTTTGCGCCCCTCTTTGCCAAACTCGTTTTTCTGCCAAACAGCAGCTAGCCTGCAAGTAGGAGCATTTTGCACAACAGCCATGAATATATGAACGTTGTACATGTAATTTATTAGTGACAACAAACATTTTCCAAAGGATATGTCTCCCCTACGACAACACATGGCGAGCGTGCATACAACAACACTGACACGAACACCAACGTTGACAATAGCAGCAACAACCACAATGACTGCGACATCAACATTGCCATCTCCAAGAGCACAGCACACAGTTTAGAGCAAATGACCAACAAACGGTATACACGAGCGACTGAAGGTGGGGGGCTGTGTTAGAGGAGAAGCTATCAACAGCAGCCGTGGCAGCAAAGCATTTTAGTCATAGTCATCAACCAGAAATCCAACCAGCCAAACCGACAAAAATGCTTCATCAGCATTAGTGTCAGCGTTCTGAATTCAACAACATGAACAGTTGATGTCTATGTATGTGTGTGTGTGGGTGTGTGCGCTGTATGTATATATGGGTGATCCTTTTAGTTTGTGTATGTGTATTTCTAATACGTAGATGAATGAATAGATGTAAATATGCATCAGCAAAATTGTGAGAAAAAATAGAAAATCTATGCACCCAACTTAGCATGGGCCAACCAAAGGAGAGCATTAGCCAACAATGAAGTTAGCTACAGTGTGGTACTCTGAGATATACACCGAGAGAACTGCATTGCAAACATAGTAATAAAGCATGAACTAGAATAAAAAATTTAGATCTGGATGGATTGGCTGCGCTACGGTGGCCAAAAAGTCAGTTGATTAAAATCTCTGGATATCCGACTCAAATATGCTTCAGATCGGTCTTTATACAGATATAGCTGTCATATAGACCGATCTGTCGATTAAGGGTCTTAAGTCCACAACAGCTGAATTTGTTTATTAACCGACTTCGATGCAATTTGACACCGTGACTTCTATTAGGCCTCCAGTCATCCAACCAGCATAAGGTCCAAATCCGAATATTTTTAGATATACATAGCTGTCATGTAGATCGATCTTCCAATTTAGGGTCCTAATCCTATACAATGCGCATTTGTTGCACGATATCGCTGAAACTGTGACTTGTTTAAAAGTTGTCGGGACCTGAATCATATATGACCCAGACTAGACTTTATTTGGGTAAAACTATGGATATGGTAGTGGAGTTGTTATAAAAGATGATGGTTAATTGATTCATGGCGGTAGGTATTCAACGTCTTTACTTGGAACTCCTAATTTCGTTGATATTTAAAGTAAACTCCTAAATAGCCAGGGTTATTGCAGCACAAATAGGACTATATTTGAGTATATATATCTGTCATATACGAGTGCAGCTCTATACGTTACTGGCCTATGCAGTACCAAGTGCAATCTGACTTTTACATTAGAAAGTTTTAAATGCTCTACCACATTCGTACTCAGAAGGCACTGTGAGAAAGAATCGAAAAAAACTAGCAAAAAACAAGTAAAAAGGCGTAAAGTTCGGCCGGGCCGAACTTTGGATACCCACCACCTCGGGTATATATGTAAACCACCTTTCCTCAAATCCAGTGAAAATTGCATACCTTATGTCCCATAGCAGTTATATGGAAATAAGTTCCGATTTGGACCAAATTCTTATAAGTACAAGTCATTGTTCAAAAGCCTAACATAAATCACTGTGTCAAATTTCAGTGAAATCGGATTATCAAAGCACCTTTTAAAGACTTTAAATCGAGATATCGGTCTATATGTAGCACATTTCGGCGAAATCGGACTATAAACGCGCCTTTAATGGGACCAAATCTTTAAATCGAGAAATCGGTCTAAATGACAGCTATATTCAAATCGGTCCAAATTTAGGAAGGACGTCGAAGAGCCTTACTCAACTCACTGTCTCAAATTTCGGCATCATCGGAAGAAAAATGCTCCTTTTATGGTCCCAAAACCTAAAACCAAGAGATCGGTCTATATGGCAGCTATATCCAAATCTGAACCGATTTGGGCTGAGTTGCAGAAATATGACGAAAAGCCTAACACAACGCATTGTCCCAAATTTCGGCGAAATCGGACAATAAATGCTCCTCGTATGGGCCCAAAACCTTAAATCGAGAAATCGGTCTATATGACAGCTATATCCAAACCTGCACCGATCAGGGTGCAAATTTGGATATTGAAAGGCCTAACACAACTCACTGTCCCAAATTTCAGCTAAATCGGATAATAAATGTGGCTTTTATGGGCTTAAGACCCTTAATCGGAGGATCGGTCTATATGACAGCTATATCCAAATCTGGACCGATTTGGTCCAAATTAACGAATGATATTTGAGGTCCTAACGCAACTCACTGTCCCAAAATTCAGCAAAATCTGATAATAAATGTGGCTTTTATAGGCTTAAGACCCTAAATCGGAGGATCGGTCTATATGTCAGCTATATCCAAATCTGAACCGATCTGAGCCAAATTCAAGAGGGGTATCGAAGGGTCTAACAAAAATCACTGTTCCAAATTTCACCAAAATCGGATAATTAATGCGGCTTTTAGGGGCCTTAGACCCTATATCGCCGGATCGGTCCATATGGGGGCTATATCAAGATATAGTCCGATATAGCCCATCTTCGAACTTAACCTGCTTATGGATAAAGAAAGAATCTGTGCAAAATTTCAGCTTAATATCTCTATTTTTAAAGACTGTAGCAGATTTCAACAGACAGACGGACGGACATGTCTAGATCGTCTTAGATTTTTACGCTGATCAAGAATATATATACTTTATAGGGTCGGAAATGTATATTTCGATGTGTTGCAAACGGAATGACAAAATGAATATACCTCCATCCTTCGGTGGTGGGTATAAAAAATCGGAAAATAATACAGCAATAAAATGGTTATTTGTTAAACGATTCTCTCGAAATTTGGTAATAAGGATTTTCTTATGACTCTCGATATTACTGGTGAATTTCATAGAAATCGGTTCAGATTTGGATATAGCTCCCATATATATGTTCGTCCGATTTGCAGTAATACAGCAATAAAATGGTTATTTGTTATCCGATTCTCTCGAAATTTGGTAAGAAGAATTATCTTAAGATTCTAGATATTACTGGTGAATTTCATAAAAATCGGTTCAGATTTGGATATAGCTCCCATATATATGTTCGTCCGATCTGCAGTAATACAGCAATAAAATGGTCATTTGTTAACTGATTTTTTCGAAATTTATTGTAGTAAGAAGGATTTTGTTATGACTCTCGATATTCCTGGTGAATTTCATAGAAATCAGTTCAGATTTGGATATAGCTCCCATATATATGTTCGTCCGATTTGCAGTAATACAGCAATAAAATGGTCATTTGTTAACCGATTCTCTTGAAATCTGGCAAGAAGGATGTTCTTACGACCCTCAATATTCCTGGTGAATTTCACAGAAATCGGTTCAGATTTGGATATAGCTCCCATATAAATGTTGGTCCGATTTGCAGTAATACAGAAATAAAATGGTCATTTGTTGACCGATTCTCTCGAAAATTGGCAGGAAGGATTTTTTTAAGACTCTCGTTATTACTGGTTAATTTCATAGAAATCGGTTCAGATTTGGAAATAGCTCTCATATACATGTTACGTCCGATTTGCAGTAATACAGCAATAAAATGGTTATTTGTTAACTGATTTTTTTCGAAATTTGGCAGGAAGGATTCTCTTATGACCTTCGATATTCTTTGTGGATTTCATAGAAATCGGTTCAGATTTGAATATAGCTCCCATATATATGTTGGTCCGATTTGCAGTAATACAGCAATAAAATGGTCATTTGTTGACCAATTCTCTCGAAATTTGGCAGGAAGGATTTTCTTATGCCTCTGGAAATTGTATCGTATTTAGATATAACTGCCATTTATGTGTATCGCCCAATTTTTACTTCTAAAGCCTTTGCAATCGCATTTTTTGACCAATCTTTCCAAAATTGTGCACAACGCTTTCCTCAATGACTAGCACAATATCTAAGAAGTTTGGTTAAAATCGACATTTGCTCGAAATTTGATACAGGAATTTAACTAACCCATCTGAATACATCCGCTGAGGTCCATCAGAATTGGTTCAGAATAGAATATAGCCCCCCTTTTGTATTAATGGTGTAGGTGTAGGGTATTATAAAGTCGGTACCGGCCGACATTTGCCTTTCCTTACTGGTTGTTCATAAATATTTGCATTTTCATTATTGGACTGATTATATAGCAGCCCTCGTAATGCAATCTCTCAATTAGGTTCCTTGAGCTCTTTTTAGGCGTATTTGTAGCCTAATTCCGATGAAGTCTTCAGTAGGTATCTACTGAAAAATGGAGCTTAAATCGTACCAAGGAGAGAGTCTCTAGCTCATAAAATTCGTATTTTTTTTGGCTCTGCGTTATCCTCGTCAACCATTTTAAGAAAGTTCATTACGCGTCTTGTAAAATCTCAAAATTTTTTCTTTGTGCAATAAATGTCAGTTAATATGTGAGTGTATGTGTGCTTCGGTTGAAAACATATGAAAATGATTGCGAAATATCATACATATGTATGCACATACACCACAGTATTTATCTCTAATACTCATCTCTCTCCAGATGTTCTTTGTGTCTGCAGCCATACATTATCCACATATGGGAGAGTGTGTGTGTGTGTGTGAGAGTTCGAGGCTTTGTGTTTAGTAACCCTAAAGTATTCCGTTTCCTCTTTGACTGTTGTTGCTGACGTTGTTGGTTACATAGATTTACAATAGTGTTGAGTGATTTGCAAATGCGTCTGCTGTTTGTTTGTGGGATACTCTTTGGGAAAAAAAAACAACGTAGAGATATCTGGGAACAAAGTAGAGAGCACAAAAAAAACAACAACAACAAAAAATTTTATAAATGTATTTATGTTGTCATGTGCGCTTATAGAAGCACAAAGATTTGTGTCCGGGAGTAAGTACACATTTTCGCTAGGGGTGCCTCGCCGGAGTTGTCATATCATACTTGCAAATAAAGTAAACATCACAGATCCTTGCCATAGAAATGCCACACAAAAATGAAAGCTAAAACTCTCATATCCAACTCTTGCACACACCTTTGATGACTTTGACTTTTTAAAGCTTCTTTGTGCTATTCCCGCTGGTTTCTTTTCCCCATTTTTTGAAAGGTGCCAAATTCATAATGAAACCTGAAGCGTTAAATGAAATGCCACCAAAACATATTCCTCATATGCACCTCAAACATATTGCTAAATGCAAATGGCGAAAGAGCTTTTAAATGCAACCTCTTCCTCAACTCCTGGAAGAGATTACAAAAGCAGGACTTTCCCGCTTTAATCTAAAACATCCCACCTCACCATCACCCCCTTACCCACATGATTTGAATATCATTTCAAATGACGTGGCAGAGAAGCAGTTACATGCTCCAGCTTTGTTTTCCGTTTCCTCGAAACGTTTTTCGTTTTTTGATTTTTTTTCTTTGCGTTTCGTTATTTGTTTGGGATATCCTGTGGAAAGGTGTTATTCGCCCGCTTATCAATTGTTTAAACATAAAAATGTCTGCTCTGAGTGAAAAGAGTGATGAATTATTGTTTGCTTGTTTACTTTGCGAATAATGAATATTTTTATTTTTTATTTCTGTTTATGGGGCCTTCCTCCCTCCAAATGCCCGGGACTAGCTGGCTGACTGCTATACTTCAGACGCCATTCGCCTGTTTTGCCAGTTTTGCTGGGTTTCGCATTCACACCTTCGTCTATCCAGGGTGAGCGTGTATGTGGGCGAGTAAGTGCGCGCTTTGGTTTGGTGGGAGTATTTTTGAAAAATTTTCTGCCAACATTAGCATTTTTAAGCTTAATTACTTTGTTATTGTTTGTCAGATTTGCCAGTGTGAAAGATAAACAGCCCCAAAACAAAGTTTTCTCCTGGCGTTCTGCTGCCGGGCTGCAGAGCAAAGACAAACTAAAATGAAAAACAAAATTAGAATTTTCAATGTGGAAAACTTGAGATATATTCAGTGTTACCCAATAAACAACCATGCCTGCGGGGTAGTTACAAATTTTGTATGATGTGTGGGCTGGGGGATTTTGTGAAGAAATTTGAATTATAAATATGTAAAAAAAAAACAGCAAGCAAGGGGGGGCTTTTGAAACCCCACACAATCCCAAGAGAATAGCGCTCTTTCTCTCTTTAGTCATTGAATAAATAGGGCAATGATACCTTTATGCTTTTATGCCATTCCAATATTATATTTTGTACAGTTCTAAGATTGCTCTTGTCTTGTTGTCTTGTTAAATTCCAATAAAGTCTAGTAAATTTTGAGTCATCTGTATCGAAATGCGAACCGATACCAAACCCATTTATGAACCGCACTGACCCACCTCATTGTGTGCATGTGTATTAACTCTATCACGATTATGGCAGAGGGGAAACACTGCCTTAAATTGGCCAGATAGTCGGGTTCATACAAAATTTCATATTCATCCACCATGAATCACATTTGACAAGATATCTGAATGACATCTAATACTTAAAAAAGTATTGCTCCCTCCGGTAATTGAATTATTCGTATTTTCGTTCCAATAAAGGGGACATCCCCTGAGTGTTGGTTAAAAATGAAATGAAATGAAGAAAGACCAAAAATTTTTATAAATTTTTTGTTTTATTCACCAAAATAATTGATTTTATGTTTTGGTGCAATAGGCTCTTATATGTCATTTTTAAGGGTCTGGTCTTTCCAGTGTTAATGGAACGTTCATTGAACATTTTTATATATAATGACAGAAAGTGTACAATTTTTATTTCGCGCTCCAATTCGGTTAATATTCATATAGAAGTTGTAACAGAACTCAATATGCACGGATTGTAAGATCGTATTGTATGAGAATCCATTAATTTGTCAAATGGCCTGTTTGTCCAACTCAAATTACCACAAAAATGGGAGTGTCTCGTCAATGACGAAAGAACTCACAACTCATCGATAGTAAATACCAAAAACCGTCCAGATGGACCAATCTGGAGCACAGTGACTGTCTTTCGTGCGCCAGGGTTTCTTTTTCGACATCCCCAAATAGGCTATCCTTCAACACTACTGATGGACAGTAGGTACAGTAGATTAGCACGTCCGCCTATGATTCTGAACGCGTGGGTTTGATTTCTGTCTACAACAATAGAAAACAAGTAAAAAGGCGTCAAGTTCTGCCGGGATGAACTTTGAATACCCACCACCTCGGGTATATATGTAAACCACCTTTCGATACGATATGGATTTCGAAAAGCCTAACATAAGTCACTGTGTCAAATTTCGTGAAATTGGACTATAAATGCGCCTTTTATGGGGCCAATTCTTTAAATCGAGATATCGGTCTATATGGCAGCTATATCCAAATCTAGACAGATCTGAGCCAAATAGAAGAAGAATGTCGAAAGGCCCAACTCAACTCACTGTCCCAAATTCTGACGATAACGGATAATAAATGCGCCTTTTAAGGACCCAAAAACTTAAATCGAGAGATCGGTCTATATGGCAGCTATATCCAAATCTGAACCGAATTAGGCCAAATTGAAGAAGGATGTCGAAGAGCCAAACTAAACTCACTGTCCCAAATTTCAGCAAAATCGGATGTTAAATGCCGCTTTTAAGGACCCAAAACCTTAAATCGAGAGATCGGCCTATATGGCAGCTATATCCAAATCTGAACCGATCGAGGCCAAATTGAAGAAAAATGTCGAAAGGCCTAAGAAAACTCACTGTCCTCAATTTCAGCAAAATAGGATAATAAATGTGGCTTTTATGGGCCCAAAACTTTAAATCGAGAGATCGGTCTATATGACAGCTATATCCAAATCTGGACCGATCTGGGCCAAATTGATGGAGGATGGCGAAGGGCCTAATACAACTCACTGTCCCAAACTTCAGCAAAATCGGATAATAAATGTGACTTTTATGGGCCTAAGACCCTAAATCGGAGGATTGGTGTATATGGCAGCTATATCCAAATCTGAATCGATCTAGGCCAAATTGCAGAAATATGTCGAGGGGCCTAACACAACTCACTGTCCCAAATTTCAGCTAAATCGGATAATAAATGTGGCTTGTATGGGCCTAAGACCCTAAATCGGAGGATCGATCTATATGACAGCTATATCAACATCTGGACCGATCTGAGCCATATTGCAGAAGTATATCGAGGGGCTTAACTTAACTCACTGTCCGCAGTTTTAGCGACATCGGCCAATAAATGCGCCTTTTATGGGCTCAAAACCTTAAATCGAGAGATCGGTCTATATGGCAGCGGTATCCAAATCTGGACCGATCTGTGCCATATTGCAGAGGTATATCGAGGGTCTTTACCTAACTCACTATCCCAAATTTCGGCGACATCGGACAATAAATGCGTCTTTTATGGCTACGAAACCTTACATCGAGAAATCGGTCTATATGGCAGCTATATCCAAATCTGGTCCGATCTGTGCCATATTGCAGAAATATGTCGATAGGCTTAATATAACTCAATATCCCAAATTTCGGCAGCATCGGACAATAAATGCGTCTTTTATGAACCCAAAACCTTAAATCGAGAAATCGGTCTATAAGGCAGCTATATCCAAATCTGAACCGATCTGGTGTTAACTAAAGTATGATGTCGTGTGGGCTTAACTAAAGTATCGAATAAATGCGTCTTTTATGGCTCCAAAACCTTACATCGAGAAATCGGTCTATATGGTAGCTATATCCAAATCAAAACCGATCAGGGCCTAATTGAAGAAAGGTGGCGAAGGGCCTAAAACAACTCACAGTCCCAAATTTCAGCAAAATCTGATAATAAATGTGGCTTTTATGGGCCTAAGACCCTAAATCGGAGGATCGTTCTATATGGCAGCTATATCATCGAAATACCAATTTCCGACCCTACAAAATATATATATTTGGGATCGTCGTAAAATTCTAAAACGATTTAACGATGTCCGCGTGTCTGTCCGTCTGTCCATCCATCCGTCTGTCCGCCAGTGTGTTGTTATCACTCTAGATCCTTCAAAAATCGGTTCATATTTGGATATAGCTGCTATATAGACCGATTTTCCGATAAATGGTTTAATGCCCATAAAAACTTAATTTTCCATCTGATTTTGCTGAAATTTGAAATCTCCCGACATCTGACCCAAATATGGAATAGATCGGTCCATATTTAGACATAGCTGCCATATAGAGCGATCTGCCGATAAGGCGACTGAAGCCTATAAAAGCTCTATTTATTACCCGATTTCGCTGAAATTTGAAACAGTGGGTTATGGATTAGATCGGTTCATATTTGGATATAGCTGCCTTATAGACCGATCTCCCGATAAGGGGTTTGAAGGCCATAAAAGCTTTATTTTATATCCGATTTCGTTGAAATTTGCAGTAGTGCGCAGGTTTAAGCCTCTTAATATCCGACCTAAATATGGTACAGATCGGACTACATTTAGATATAGCTGCCATATAGACCGATCTGCCGATAAGGGGACTGAAGCCCATAAAAGCTTTAGTTATTACCCGATTTCGCTGAAATTTGAAACAGCGGGTTATTTTAAGCCTTCCGATATCTGTTTTAAATTTGGATTAGATCGGTTCATATAGACCGATCTCCCGATAAGGGGTTTGAAGGCCATAAAAGATCTATTTATTACCCGATTTCACTGAAATTGAAAACATTGGGTTATTATAGGCTTACCGACATCGGACTTAAATATGGTTCAGATCGGACTTTATTTAGATATAGCTGTCATATAGACCGAGCTCCCGATAAGGGGTCTGAAGGTCATAAAAACTTTGTTTTTTAACCGATTTCGCTGAATTTTAAACAGTGTGTTTTCTGAGCCTCGCGATCTCCGACCTTAATATGGTTCAGATCGGTTTATAGTTGGATATATCTGACAAAAAACCAATATTTTGTTCTACAAAATTGAATTGTGACATATATATTGGGTTGCCCAAAAAGTAATTGCGGATTTTTTAAAAGAAAGTAAATGCATTTTTAATAAAACTTAGAATGAACTTTAATTAAATATACTTTTGTACACTTTTTTTTTCTAAAGCAAGCTAAAAGTAACAGCTGATAACTGACGGAAGAAAGAATGCAATTACAGAGTCACAAGCTGTGAAAAAATTTGTCAACGCCGACTATATGAAAAATCCGCAATTACTTTTTGGGTAACCCAATATATTAGACCACTCAATGTCCGTGCCGAATTTGGGTGCATAAGTAATCCAATTTTCACCAGAAAAATCCGCAATTACTTTTTGGGTAACCCAATATATTAGACCACTCAATGTCCGTGCCGAATTTGGGTGCATAAGTAATCCAATTTTCACCAGATTGTTGCGAAAGGGGATTTACATATACACCCGAGGTGGTGGGTATCCATAGTTCGGCCCGGCCGAACTTAAGTATTTTTGTGTGCTCTCAACAAGCCGATTACTGGCTTAGGTTTATGTGCCATAAGACGGATTAATATCCACACCTTCTCTTTTTTGATAAATTGAATATATTAGAAAACGCAGAATGCACCCTGTAAACGTGAGCAGATATTGAAAAATTACAAATACAATTTTACTATAGCCAGCAACTTTATTTGCAAGCTTAATGTCATAAAAAAAATCCTAAATATTTTCTTTACTTTTGCCAACTTTTCCCAAACTCGTTATAATCTCAGCAATGACCATTTACTTTTAATTGTTTCTATAAATTTGGAAAATCAGCCATTGTTTGAAAAATGCTTTCCCTTAACCCTGTGCTTTGAATTTTTTTCCCCGAAAAATAATAAATTAAAATTGAAACAATATCTTTGGTAGAAACAATAGGCCTAAGCAGCAATCCTTTTTGTTTTTTGTTATTCCTACAATGGCAACCACAACAAAAAGAAATTGTGTGGTCTACAATTTTCATTTTAGCAAAATTTTGAGCAGCATCATCAGTATTTTTGCCCGCCAATTTGCCCACCAACAATCTTGCAGACCTGCCAGGCCCAACCACTGAGGAATGAATGAAAGGACAACCCAAATTGGCAAAGTAATATATCTCTCAAGTAGTTGCTTGCTGCTTCTTCACCATTTCTCGTTGGAGTTTGAAAATATTTGGGTGTGTTGGTGTGTGTGTGTGTGTGTGAGTTTGTTTGGTCCCAGCAAAAGAGCAACGAAGAGAAAAGCCTAAAAAAGTGTTGCTCATTATGGCCGGATTAAAATGCAATCAACAACCGAAAAATGTGGTTGCCAAATAAATCACTTGCACAGAGCGATGTTCTACATGGAGTCCAACTCATTTCTTCTCGCCCCACCCCTGCGGTAGAAAGCGAAAGCAAAGGAAACATGGCGTTGATTAGTTTTTCTAGCAAAACCCCCCCTTTTGAAAAAGTCCTCAAGGAAAGAATGAAAATTTCATTGCAAAAAGGCCAACCGACCACTTGGAGAAACCCCACCAATATAGACACACTTGGCACGGCTGCTGAGCAAATACTTGGTGGGCCACCTCTGTCCCTTTTGCAAACCTGGCCATTGAGGGTTAAATATTTTGTTCTTTAAGATTTATTGCCGAGTTTCCTGACATTATTCGTATCATAAATATAAATAAAAACGCATATTTTCATGACCATCACCTAGCACTACCACCATCACCACCACCAATGAATCAGAGTGGCATATTAATCCTCCACTCGCTTGGGTAGCTAACGTTTTTGCCAGCCCTCACCCTTTCCCTTAAAGAGGCTGCCAGCATAGGGCTAAACCCAAATCTTAATATTTCATATCATAGCGAAAACATATCTCTATCCACAATCAACCGGAGTGCCGGTCGGCAGGCTAGAAGCTATCCGGGTGGCTGGCCAGACTGCTAGCCCTTCCCCGCCACTGCAGCCACTTGAAGAGGGTTGTCATAATGAGATTTATTTATTTATAAGGGTTAACAATTTTAACCAAAAGTTTAAGGCTTCAAATCGTATGGCCATCATGGCTGGGGAGGATGATGAGAGGGCCACCACGTACTTTGTTCTTTCAATTCGGTGACCTTTCTTTCGTTCATCTTAATCGCCTCCTTCCCTGGCAACATGACAACAATATCAGAACAGGAAGCCTTCGCAACATTGTGAGTGTTGCCTCAAGTTGGCCCATACAAAAAGGTCATAACTGTTAGAAACACAATTTAATTTCTTTCACAAGATTAAATGATTTTGGATAATCCATTCAAATTATGGAAAATTAACTATTCCTAACTCGATTTTGGCCGACGAACGAAACTAACTTAACCTGAGCAGCCAAGTGTGACCCTTGATAAGAACAATTTGTTATTTTTAACAAGAAAGGGTTTAGGCTTACCAGGGAAAAGAATTTTTAATCACCTTTTTTTTTGTTGGGAAAACCCTAAATCACAGACTTTTTTTTCTCAGAGATTCTTCTTTCGCGGCTGGCAACTTGTTTTTCCTCTTTGGTTTGGGGAATAGAGTAGGTAATCACTGATTTGGTAATAAAAGACCAAAAAAGGCAGCGGGGGGAAAGAAAGAGAAATAACAAGTAAAAGCGTGCTAAGTTCGGCCAGGCTGAATCTTATATACCCTCCACCATGGATCGCATTTGTCGAGTTCTTTTCCCGGCATCCCTTCTTAGGCAAAAAAGGATATAAGAAAAGAATTGCTATGTTATTGGAACAATATCAAGTTATGGTTCATTCGCGGACCATAATTGAACTGAATATTGGGGACCATAGTAGAAGTCATTGTGTAAGATTTGAGTCAAATGTAGTAAGAATAGCGCATCT